>NC_081411.1:666166392-666443892 GCF_030272615.1 Cryptomeria japonica | reverse complement strand
CTTCAATCTAGGCTAAAATCGACACAAAGAGAAGTGGTTACAAATGAAATAAAAATAAATTTGTAACTAATATTCATATATCTTATTTTAGATAGTCAATGGATGTCACTATTTGTCATTCCTCCTAAAAAATGGAAAATTGTGAATATGTGTAAATTTTAGGAAAATCAACAAGAAAACATCTCAAGATTACTTTTCCTTACAATTCTAGTGATTTTTCCCTTATACCTATTCATGTCATTAGAGTTTTTCAATTATAGATACAAATAAATAAGAAAGAAATATGTCTTCACGAAGGTTTGATCTATTTCCTTTACTAATTCAGTAAGGCTAAAGAAGTGCATTTGTAATTTTGTATGAATGTTTCATTGGTGGAGACTAATTTGCTTGATGTTAGCCCCGACTAATTTGCTTGATGTTAGCCTCTTTGATCTCTCTTGGTAATATGTTCTTTGTCCCATAATTATTATCATTAAAATTACCTTAGATGAAAATGGTATTTTGAAACCTAAACATAAGGCCAATAAAGACAAGGTGGTTTAGAGTTCAAAGTACTTCAAGGATAAGGATGAGGATAAGGATAAGGATAAGGGTTAGAAACCTATGGGCACTTAGTTTGATGGATGGGAAGGTGAAAGGGGATAAAGTTAAGAGGATCATAGGATCCACTAATTCCTTAGGGAGGAGATAAATGCTAGAGAAATAATAAAATGAAAGTACTACCCAAAATACTTCAAAAAATGAATGTGCACACAAAATACCAAAATAATATCATAAAATGAATGTAGAATATATAATGAACTCCTTGTGTATGTAGTACAAGGTGGAAGAAGGTGAGAGTGAACCACTAACTAACCATATAATAAGTGTGATACATGTAGAATTCTTGAAACAAGTGTAAGGATATGTTTAGTGTGCCTATGAGGTGAGACAATAAAACCTCTAAGTGAGGCTAAGCTAGTGTGAATAGTTTAGACACTTAAAATTGACCCGTTAATAACATTGCTAATTATTCCTCTATATTGATTAAATAATTTTGTAATTATTTAATTAATCTAATTCTATTCTTCTAAATTAATATTCATCCCTTTTCCATCACAAATTAACTATTCAATTTCAATTATAATCATTTGTCATTCCTCTCTAAAATTAATCAAAACATTTATTATTTAATTAATTGTGATTATGTACTTTAATTAAGGGATTTTCATTACTTAATTAAGTTTAATTTTTATTTACCCATAATTAAATAATTTCTTCAAATTATTTACTTGTCTAACTATGTCTTCCGAATTTATTTAATTTAATCTCCCTCATTTCAAATAATTCAGATTTTCCCAAATTCTAATTTCATTTAATTTCTCATTAATTTGCATGTCATTTGGCATTTTCAAAAATTAAAATTAAAATTAAATTGAATTTCATGCTAATTTCCTACAACACATGCTAAATCCTAACTACCAATAACGTCCAGTCAACTCTCAATCAATATTTTCTGACTAATCAATCAAGTGAGTTAACTATTCAATCAACATTCTTAATTGATCAATCGATTTTGTCTAACCCTCAATCAAACCAGTTATATCTTCAATGAAACTAATTGATCTATCAATCAGATTCAGTCAACACGAGTAATCTTCTCTCACACCAACTTGTCACATGAAATCTCAACCGTTGATTGATTCAGTTCTCAAATAAATCTCTATTGTCTAATCAGACCATCTAGAATCTATAAATTCGGCATCAATTTTCATTTTTCGACAACCACTATCTTTGAATTCTTGTGTCATCATATTGCAGGTTTTTCATAGTGCGACTCTGAGAGCCAACATACCACGAGAACTAGAAGGACAATGGAAGCAAAATACATCTGAATTCAACAGGGAAATTTTATATGCTTTTAATCTATTATTGTTGAATTTGTTTTGTATACTTTCATTGATTTATATTTGAAATCTGTTAATTAGATAGGTTTAGTGGTTGCCTATTAATTATTATTAACAATAATGAATTTCTGTGTACAAATAGGTCTAGTAGGTACTAGATAACAATAATCTAGGAATGTAAATATGTTTTCACACTAACATCCCCCCTTAAGTGATACTTGGGGAGAAAGCTAATCACTAAAAAATGAGTCTTAAAAAGGCCTAATGAGGTACTCATGAACAAATAAAATTCTCTCACAAATAGAATAAAGGAGAAAACCCTATGAAAACTTCTCCAAAAAAAAAATGAAATAATAAAAAGGAAGGACTCAAGATGCCCCAAGGACAACTTAATCCACTCCAAGTATATGTCAAATTTTAAGATAATGAGTTAATATAAAGGTTTACTGAACATGTCAACAACCTACAGTTGAGTACAAAAATAATCTAAGGTGGGAACACCATAATGGATAATTTATTAAATGAAATACAAGTATATATATGTGTGATTCATCCTCCAATAATCTATTGGGATACATGAAATATGAATGAGACATTGGTAATAAAAAAGAATGGTACAACGAATGGGTGGTACACAAAATTCTTTCATAAGTTATTGAAGTCATAGAACCTCATGGCTAGCAAGTATTGCACCTTGATACTCAGCCTTAATGGATGATAATGTGATTGTAGTTTGCTTCTTGCAGTACCATATGATTAGACTAGAACCAAGGAAAAAAATAAAGCTGGAAATGGAATTTTGTGATGGCCCAATCTAAATAAGTGAATCCAATATTTGTGAATTCCTATTGTGTACTACATGCTAAATTGTGTGGTCCCCTAAAAATACTTCAAAATATGCTTGGATAACTTCCAATTTATCTCATGATGTTCATGTGACAAGTGAGAGGCGATCCTAACAAAAATGACGATATTGAGATGAGGGTGTCAAATAGAACAAACTACAAACAAATTGTTTGTATAAATTACCATCAACACTAGACATGGTGAAAGTGGCATTTAAAGTGACAATTGATTGAAAGGACGCGAGGGAAAGATTACAATTAGCCATGCTAAACTAATGAAGTGATTCAATAGAATAATTTTATTGATATACTGAAATCTCCTCAGTAGATTATAGGACCTTAAGAGAAAGAAAATAATGTAGAATCTTGAGATTAGTCATGTCAAAGTGCTCTATCAAAGTGTGCTAAATATTCTAAAGCATGGATGGAGATATTGGTCAAAATAAAATCATCTATATACAAGACTAATAGTAAAATCTCATTTCTACCCCTCTAATGTACATATGTCATCTAAGTAGAAATGCGTGAAACTGAAAGCAAGAATGAAACTATCAATCTTCTCATACTAAGCTTGAGGAGATTTTTTGAGACCATGTAATAAATGTTGAAGACTATACACAAGTGAAAAGTCCTACGTGAATTATGACTTTGTTAATACATGTAGATCTCCTCATAAATATCATAATACAAGAAATTACCCCATATCCATCTAGAAAAATGGACATCTATGATGCTACAATACAAAGTACAAGGGAAATAGAATGTATCTTGGCTACAAGGGCAACTATTTTGGAGAAGTGAATAACCTCAACCCATGGAAAACCATCAACTACAAGATGTTCTTGACATATTTGAATAGAACCATTAGTAATAAACTTGGTGTAGTAGACCCACTTTCATTGAGTCATCTTTCTTCCCTTAATAATAGAAATTAAATCCCATGTGTGATTCTTCATTGAATAAGAATAATTGTTTTCCCTAGAAAAGTCCTACTTTGGGATGCCATATGAAGTACCCCTCCTCGATCAACCTCTTTTGTATGTTTTGAGTTACTTCAATGACTGTTCTGTGGAACATTATTGTATTTTGATTTAGATATTATGCGATGTTATTTCATACTTTATCTGGATTTATGGTGTATGATTTTATGCAGTATTTCAGTGCTTATGAGTAATGCTATTTTTTTTTATGGATCATTATCATGGACTGAAACTTTTCCCTTATATTGTGATGTGTTATTTATATGTTGCGTGTTTGCAAGTGTATTGGGATGTGAGGGGATGATTTTCCTTCACTCACTTCGGTGAGATAGGAAACGTCATGATTCTCCTTCATCGGTGTGTTTACCGCGTCTTTATGTATATTGTCTATATGCACATGTGGTTCTTTGGTGCAGGACATTGCAGGTACAAGTACCAGGTAGGTACGAGGTATCAACTCCACCTAGTTTCACAGGTCTAAGCGTGCTTTATATATATATATATATATATATATATATACAATGGGAGTGGAGGAGATAGTTGTTGTACCCTAGCTTGACCGTAGTTACACTCGTGTGAGTGTTGTCAGTCGGTTGTATTTCCTCGTTTAGCTGTTATGCATCATGGTGCCTCGGTTTGGTCATTTGAGAGTCGTCATTTGATCTGTCTTGGTTTTGAGTGTTTCCATTTATTTAAATGGTTATTTAATTTAAATGGATGATGTTATCTTGTGTTGGCGTAATCATTTAATTATTATGCTCTGTGATTATTGATTTATTAAATTGATGAATTGCTAGATTAAATGGTTAAATGGCTTAATTTATTGTGTAAAGTTGCATTGATATTTTTGTGATAGCCATTTAAAAAGGTTAAATACTTATGTTGAAGGAAGTATTTATGGAAAAAGAAATAAATAAAAGCTTCCCTTTTTATTTTTCCATTTTGGCTTTTTTAATTTAATCATTGGAAAGAATTATTATTTTTGGGAAAGAAATAAATTTGATTGCCTTTCTGGTTTTAAAATATTTAAATCTGATTGGATGAAATAACTTTAACCTAGAAGCATAGGTTAAAAAGATATTTTGGGCATCCACTTAGGGGATTCACGATAGGAGAAGAAGAGAAACTTTGGAGAGAAAATTTTGGAAAAACTTCCTAGAGGAGCTAGAGATTCGACCTGGTTGTAAGACTGGTGTTCCTTCACTTCCTTGCTTGCCTTTGCTTCAGGTTGGATAATCTATTTTGATGTTTTGATTTGATCTTGTATATTTCAGTTTTCTTACTGTGTGATTGAAAAATGAAATATGCCTGTAGATTCTTTTTGGAATGTTGAAATGGAAGAAAGATTGCCTTATAGAGTTGATTTTGTGATGCTTTTAGCATAAGGTTGCATTCAGGAAAGGAAAGGGTTCATTCCTCTATCTGTCGTGTGTTTGATCTTGAAAAACAACTTCTTGATTTACCTCTTCTTTTGAAAGAAAGAATTTTAGATTAGGTTTGCTGTGAGCATCCTTGTTTCTATACTGTCAAGAATTGGCTAGCTATTCTTTCCAGTGTGTTTATTTCACCATCTACCTTGCTGGTAAACTCCTCCTTGAAAATTTGGAAATTGGCACTGTATGTGTGTGCCCATGAAATAATTCTAGAAATGGAATGTCCCTTGTGGTTATTGATTTTGTGTCTTTTTGGTTTTAGAATGCTTGGAGGCATGTTTCTTGTGCCTCTCTTGTGGACTTTACTGCTCCCGTGATGGGCTTGCCTCATCACGTGGGTCGGTAGTGTCTACTACCCGCAGGTAGCAGAACTATCGGTTGGCAACACCGCTACTGGTTGGTAGTGGGCACTACCGGTCGACCGTACCGCTACCAGTTGGTAGTGGGCACTACTAGTCAGCAGTACCACTACTAGTTGGTAGTGGGTACTGCCGACCGGTTGGTATTGGGCACTACCGGTCGGCAGTACCGCTACCCGTTGGTAGTGGGTACTACTGGTCGGCAGTACCGCTACCCGTTAGTAGCGGCAGTGCTACCGGTTGGTAGTAGCAGCTACCAGTCGGTAGGGCTGTTACCAGTGGTAGCAGCACTACTGGTAGGTAGTGTCTGTTGCCCCCGACAGCAACACAACCATGAGTTGGTTTGACACCCGCTTAGCTTTGAGCCCTCACCGGTCTCCAAACCAGTTAGTGCTAAGAACTTAAATTTTATAAATGGAATGTTTAAAGTGGTATTGTGTGATGTAATATGATTTTCATGCGATTTTTATTATGTGGTTAATAAATTTATCAATGAAAATTAAGGCATGAATTAGAGATTCAAATTGGTAGTTTTGGATATATTCTGAAAATGTTTTAAATGCCTGTTGGAATCCATGTTATAACCGGTTGAATGTATAATGTGGATTTCATTTCTGATGGAACATTGATTTGGGAATTGAATAATGTGACTGCTGCAAGAGTGTTTTATTTCTTCTTTTTTTTCAATCAACAATGTTGCAAGTGCTTATGATGCTGATATTCTCAAAGATTGTCTGAGTGCAGACTTGATGTATTTAGCTATCCTTGCAAGTGTTTATTGTGATATTTTGGTCTGTGGTTCAGTCATCTTGTGGTGGTGTAATTGGTACCTTTGATGAAGAGATATATGTTAGCTCTGTTGTCTTAACCATGTAGTGTCTTTTCCTTGTGGTTAGTCAAGAGTCAGTATGTCCTTGCTTGACCACTTGTTTTTGATAGTGGTGTTATGGCTGTCTGCTTCGCCATAGGGTCCTCAAGGAGTGGCCATGCTTGTGTAGTGTCCTTTGAGAGAGTGGCTTTCGTTTGGGGGTTGCACCCAAAGTGGTAGGTATTATGACCCAACGAAAGTCAGATAATAACTGGTAATCTAATGAATTGATTAGGTGAGTAGTATCATAACATTAATAAAGATAATTGTACCTCGTGCATAGTTGAGTGCTAGTACAGGGCTCATAATGTGGCGAGAAGGCCTAGAATGGAAAACCAACCACCTTGTCTTCATGAAAGGCTGGTAGGGTCTGCATAAGACTTAATTGGAGCCGAAGGTCAAGAAAGGTTACCAAGACAGTAAGCCGGGACCTATGGAGGTTGTACCATGGTATCCATCTTAAGCTATGTGATGACACTCTCTCATTTGGTTCACATGTGTTTTGTGATGTCAGTTCACTTGTGTTTGTGAAGTTGTGTCACCTGGATTCTTGTGGAGTCTTTTGTGTTGTCATGGAGTTGTATTGTTTTGTCGACCATGTCATGCTTATGCTTGTTTGAGGGTCCTCAGCTATCTCCTAGCACGGTGGGATGATTCCATTTGGGAATTACATGGTCGAGTGGTAGTGCCACTTCCCATCGGATGTTCAGATTTGTACCTTCATGCAAGGATTGGCTTCGCAGGTGTTCCTGTGGTCTGTGGCTCATGCTTCATCTCATGTTTTGAAGATTATTGGTATTTGTAGACCTATGTGGTCATTGTATCATTGTAATATTGATCTTATGTAACCTTGTAATTGGATGAGATCTATCCCTTATGTTTATTGAGAAGCTATGTATTGGAAGAGCAATGTAATCCTATGTTTGGATGTTTTTATCAGTTTCCTTGATGATGTTAGTAAATGCTTATTGAAGTGGAAAATATGTTGTATCCTTTCAATCTTTCCATGATGAATCTTTATTCACTTATGGCTTCTTGTGATCATTGAGTTAATGATGCATATGTGGATTTATGATTTTGTGGAATTTATTCTTGAAGTTAATTCTTCATTGGTAACCCTTAAGGAGGTGTAAGTCTTCCACTTGTGTTATCATGTATGTTGTGTAAATGCACTTATGATTTTTATACTTAAAAAAAAAAATGTTTCACCCTTGTTGTGGGTTTTCCTTTGGGGTTCTTGGCAGGGCATTACACCATAAGCCTCTAAGATACTATGTATTAGTAGATATAACATGAATCAAAAGGATAGTGTTAGAAATATATCATTGAAAGTGCAATAAGAAATCATAGAGTTACTAACTAAAGATCCAACCTTCTCATAGTACTATGCACTCATTAAGGAAAAAAAAGAGTAGTATGAGGTGGAGGTGTGATGTAGGTGGTGAATTTGTGGGAAAATATGATCATTGTCTAAAGTATCCTTAAGTGTGAAGGTATCCTCATGGGATGAAGAAGGTGGAGTAGGCAGTGATAAAGAGGATGTGGATGGAGGATTGACTTGTGTGAAAGACTCATAGAACCAAACATATCTATAAAATTAGACATCTCTAATGGTTGCATCGTCAAACAATTGCTAAGCCTTCCCATCCTCACAATAGGAAAAAAAATAATTGTTGAATCTTCTCCTCCATTACCTTATGTCGAACATCTAGTAGGAATTCCCAAAACTAACTATAAAATAACCTAAAGAAGGAGACATTGGGATTGATACCGGACCAAGCCTCCTTTGGAGTGACATTTTGACTACCTTGTGTGGTGTGTAGTTTAAAATACAGGTCCATAGACCATGATTAAAGTATACAATTTTCCATCTCCTATAGTGATTTATTTTTTATTTAAATTCCATCATTCTATTGAGGAATGTAGGGAACTAGATGCTAATGATGAATGTTGTTCTTTATACAACAATCATAAAATGTTTGATTCACATATTATCCCCATTATTTATACATATCTTTGAAATAGAAGATCCTAATTACTTCTCCACAATCACCCTTGATATATTGAATGTGGTGAAGGCATCACTCTTGTACTTGAGAAATTAACCAATGTGTGATGAGAGTAATCATCAATGAAGGTGGAAAAATACTTGGATCCCAAAAAATACATTGGGAATGACACGAGGTCACTATGAACCAAATAAAGTAAGGTTGTAGAAGGAGGATCCTTGCCCTTAGGAAAGTGTTCCTAATGACATTTTTCAAGTACACAAACTTGATTAACTTCCCTTGTGCATGAAACCTTAGGAAGACCAAGTATTGTATCCTATGTAATTAGCTACTAAAGATAACCTATAATTGAAGTGTTAAATCCTCTCATGCAATTTTTTCTTAAAGAATATCTATGAGAAATGTGTGATGAACCATAAGATGAATCAAAACCATGAAACCTATACAATCCAAACCCATTATTAGTCTTGTATTAAATAATAATGTTCTCGCAATGTTGTACTTATCAAATAACTAAATCATTTTGGTGATAATCATATATCTTAGCATCCCTAGTATGGAATATCTAGTGTATGGAGAGAGGATTGGAAGAAATATTTAGCAAATAGGGAGCACCTCTTTTTAATCATTTGTCAATTGTATAGTACCTAACCCCAAAATTTGAATATATATATAGAGAGAGTTATCCATTGCAAAAAAAAGAAGTATCAACACATCAAAAAGAGTCTCAAGAAGATCATATGAATGAGTCATGTAATATAAGGCTAGTGAGTCAAATATCAAACTCTAGATGAATACAAACCTTTCGTTGTAAGTGCTTGACCCAAGTGCTAGTTTAGGAATGTCAATGTTGTGTTTCTTTATGGTCTCTTCCAAGGATGTAATCATTTGATGATAAAATTTGATGTCATGATTTTGTAATCCAAAATAATTACATGGTCTTATGATTTTCTACTTTTCATGGAAGAAACATTACTTTAATAAGAAGAATATGTGGCTTGTGTAACAAATTTTCTCTTTTACTTAGATGAATTCTCCTTTGTTGAAGTTCATTATTATTTTGGTTTAATTTGAAGACTTATTCACTTTTACAAGTTAGATGGTTGGGCCATTCATACTTTACTTTTGAAGAGTTGATTGAATCTAATGAGTCTAAATAATGGCTCTATTTTGATAGATTTTTGATATAATACTCCTACCTAGGTCTTATGATTAGATGGCATTTGGATTATAATACTCTTTTAAGTTTATACCTTTAAGTGTTTCTAAAACAGGTTTAACTTATACCTAAGGATGTCATGTAATGATCTATCTATGCAAATATCTGAAAATAATTATAAATATGGTTTGCATTATATCATGTTAGCATTAGTATATACACATATTTGTTGTGCATTAATATCATGATGCAGGGTCTGCAAAGGGGGAGTAAAGAAAAATGGCAGTTCAAAAGATCATCAAATATATAACCGCAATGCAAACCTAGTTAGAGAAATGCAGTAATGATCAAAACCACTTGACCAGTTCTTCAGCAGATTAATTTATGAACATTTATAATTGTTCTTAGTGGAGCTTAGATATAGGAGGCTAGTCATGCTATATTTTCTCAGCTGCAGGACAAATGTTGTTTTCTTGTTCTGTGCTGACTTCTTCTCTTGTTAATAAATCTTGTTCACCTATTTCGTAGGAATGTGGTCGATCAATTAGAAGTTTGTTATAAGTTTTTCTATAAATAAAGGGATCTCTCTCCTCTCGGGGATAACAGAGAACAACCATAGTATTGTGTAATACACAGTCTTTTGGTACTGTTTTATATATTTTCCAGTCAAGATGAAATAAAGAGATCAATGAGATTTTGGATAATTAGATAATTGTAATCTGAAGTTCTTGAGATACTTGCTCAAGGGGGCCCACTTGGTGAGTAATCCTTTGTATGTTTCAGTTAGTTTTATACTTTTGTAGCAGTTGTTTCTACAGTTGTCTGTTCCTGCAGCCATAGGAAACAGTTCTTGTGTATGTTCTTGCAGCCACAACAGCAGAGTAGTTCTTGTTGCCCGCCAAAACTTTATCATTTAACAGTAGTTGTTTAAAGTAATTTCCAATTGTAAGATTAAAGTATTAGTTCATTTGAGATTCTGTGTGTTTACTTTGAGAAGAATTCCCTTTCCTACAGTAATAAAAGATGGTTGCAATATGAACTTGGTGCAAATACAGTGCTGGCCCATTTCAAGTTTACATCCCTGGTTGATAACTAAATGAGCCTTTGCCACAGGAAAAGTTAGCTATTTAAGGATATTCAATCCTTGAATTGTGTTTTATTACCTAGTTACCATTCCAGTTGTGAGGACCAACATAATCCATTGAGAGAAACTTAGATTATTCTCTTGTGAGTCTTTCAAAAAATGATTCAAAAGTAGGAATCTTGAATTATATACCAAAAGTGTCAATAACAAAGTAAAATGTAGGAGAAAAGAGCTAGTACATTATTTTTTTGTATTAATTATAGAGTAATCAAAAGTTACAAGACATAAACAGAGTTCATCTCATTGAGTTTTCAACCTATATAGCTATCAATTGCAAAAAAGAACAAAAAAAGCAACATTCTTACAACCTACCAGACTAATACAACATATACAACTATCACTGTAGCTACTACATCAAAGATATGTTCATATAGACATTTGAATCAAAATGTTACAAAATCAAGTGAAAACTCATCAATACTATAAGTAACTCCTACTTTCATTGCTAGTGTCCCAATCCTTCCATCCGAGTGGAGGAGAAACAACTGAAAGTTTCTCATTGGATCTAGTAGCCTCAATAATGAAGTCTTATCTTGGATTGACAAAATATCTTGGGCCAGTTTCTCTTTCTTTATGCTTAACTTCTTTTTCATTTTAGTTGCTTTGAAACTCCACCCATTCTTTTTAGCTTGGTGAATTCATGAACATACTGTAGGACTAGGTGTGCCCATATGTCATCTCCTGTCTATTAATTGTCACTATCCCATCCCCTAGCAACTTCAAGAACTTTTCTCATGAAATTTCCACAGTCACAATAACGTGCATAAGACTATTAAGAAAAGTGAGTCTTTTAAAAGACTCAATAAATGTTCTCATTATCCCCATTAAACCTCTCTTCATTTCTTTCCTTCCAAATGTGCCATAATATTTCAGTTGATAAACAAAACAAAAACAAATTATATCCTTTATTTAATTTAATAACTGAATCAAAGATGATTTCATTCACACAAAATTTTATTGATATCTTAGTTCTTAAGACTCGCACAAAAAATATTCTATATTTCCTTGGCATACAAACATTCAAAAAATATATGCTTAATTGATTTAGGTTTCCTGCATAATACATACTTTTTTTAATTTGAAAGATAATAAAACACACTCTTTAATTGATTTAGTTTTATCACTGCCTTGAAGATGAGTAAGTAGATACTTAAATATTACCAAAAAATGTTGAATTGATGGAAAGGCATCATAAAATAAAGTACTCAATTCATCATCCAATTGAAGAACTTTATTTATTCATCAATATACCAAATAAATCATTGAACTTATCCCACATTTTTTTAGTAGTTGTACAAATAACAAGATGAAATTATAAATTATTGGATGCATGTAGGCCTATGATACCCATGGATTGATCTCACTTTTTTCCATAGATAATTCATTTGTATTCCCTTGTAAATTTTATTTTTCAATCATTTAATATTTTCTATAATACCATTGATTGAAGAAGCTATTGTACTTTTATCTTCCATGTTTGAAATATATATGGAGATAATATCAATTTTAGCATCCATTCTAAAACATAAGGAGGCACTTGAATTGTGCCTTGCAAACCTCCCAACTTTGATTAGTGATAAAAATTAACCCCTCCAAAGGAAAACTTATTATTTTTTATAATTTTTGGTAAAATTTGAAAGGCTTTAAGTTGAGTGTTTATAGTGCATGATATTTTTTACAATTTATTTTTAGAAATATAGGCTTATCAAGGGAGGACAAATTACATGAAAAATTATACAATGATTATTTGGGAACGAAAAAGTAATAAATTTATAGCATGATTACAAGTTCTAGATGTTTGGAGTGTTTTAGAGTTGCTTTAGATTCTCAAAGTCTAAAATAGGGGAAATAGTGAAAAAAAGCAATGGCTAAAAGTCCATGGCATGCAAGTTCTATAAAAAATTAAAAATGAAGTTTTAAAATCCATGACAATGAATAGCTAAATAAGTGTGACAAAGTCTCAAATCTTGAAGGAGTTAGACTTTGGAGTTCATATGTAGGTCAAAATTTGGCATCGAGGTGTAGTTTATACTTTAGAGCTGATTTGTAGATCGATGCAAGTTTAAAAAATAGAGTTCAATGCTATGATAAATTGTAATTAAAATTTTGAAACTAGATTGTAAGTTATAATTCGGCAGAAGATTGTAGATCAATGTTCAATGCAAGTGTATAGGTTAGAGTTTGGTGCTAGTTTTTAGGTTCCATATATTTTTGATGATGCAACCATAACAGAAGAACTTGACAGTGGTAAAGACTAATTTGAAAAAGGAAAATATCTACCAAAAATTGACAAGGGATGCACAAAAAAACTAAATCCAAACTTCAAATCCATCGAGTAATGTCCAAATTAGAAAAATCGAAAAATATTCTTTGAAAGTGCTTAAGAAGTTCAATTCAACCACTACAATTGAGGTTTGGAAAAAATCTGTTAGAGTTATCTTTTATTAGCTAATAATTATTTATTTAATTATTAGTCTATTATACTCTATGCTTAAGCTAAACTTAGGAATCTTATAATTCTTTAGGGTTTTCACCTTTAGGGTTTCGATTATCCTTTTATAAGGATTCTCTCTTTGTATATTCATAACAACTGTAATTATTGAATTGCATTCTTGTTGCACAATCAATATGACTCCTCTTTTCTAGATCTCTAAATTATGGCCTCCATAGCTTTTTTGCTTCTCTCCTTCTGTGACAAGTTTGCATGCAGGTGATTTTTGGGAGCTGTAGAGTTGATTTTTCCTCAACTCCAATATGGTATGCTGCCCCTGCACCACTCTCACACCGCCCAGGAGCCGTCGACCTGTTTTCGACCCCTCCTTTGTTTTTTCAGGCGCCAATTTTTTTTTCTGACTAGTTTTTTCCAAGCAGATTGGTTTTTTGGTGGTGATGGCCATATGGCCATCAAATTTATGCTTGCAGACATATGACATCAGCACTGTGTAGGCAACCTTCAGGCCTCTTTTGGGCCCATCTAGAGCACCTTCAGGTTTTTGGCCGTAACTTGGTCATACAAAAGCGCTTTTTCAAAAACTTTATATCGTCAGAAAGCTATATTCGAGCTCTCTTCAGATCTGGAGGTTTGATCTTCTGATTTTTCCTTTTTAATGGTGTTTTTTGCTGTCAAAGCCAGACATTCCTTTTTGCACTCTGGGAGACATAACTTGAGCATCGGAACTCCGTTTTTTGAAAACTATATATTGTTGGAAAACTTGTTCTATGCACTTTCCAATCATATGAGTTTTCTTTCCAGATCCTGCTCCAGGTACATTTTATTCAGTTTTTTTCTTTTCAACACTCTCGTGAATATCTTGGATGTTTCAGGTCCTGAGATTTCTTTGAGTAGGATGTCTCATCTTTGGTTGTTCTTTTTGTATTTCCAGACTTATGTCTATTTTGGTCATTGTAGACATTTTTTTGTAAGCATTTTCTTTATGCAAACACACTGAGATACAATGACCCCATGCATTGTATACTTGGGATCTTGCACATCTTCTACCTTATTGTACATGCACTACTTATCAAGTGCCATGGGGGGTTGATGTTTGCCTTTGTTTTCCATCTACCTTTGTCAAGTGAGTGTTCCTTCCACGACATTTGATGTGTGTCAAGTGAGTGTTCCTTCCACGACACTATGTATTTTCTCCGCACCTTTGATGTTCATGGTTCTTCGTCATGTAGTTCTTGTTGGTCATTCTTTTCAATGTACCTGTCCCTCTCCCTTTTCAACATTATGGGGAGGTTTGTCCTGTTGTTCTAATGCTTCCTTGGTTCGATCGATAAGCTCTTCAGGCTTTGGTTTTTCATGCCATCTGTATCTTTGAGTTCAGTCATTTGCCTTTGTTTGCCATCTGATTCGAGTAGTGCCATTTGAGGGCACTCATGCCGATTACAGTCTTCTCTACTTGGTCATGTTCTATTTCAGTGGAAGTTTTTTAGATCAGCAGTTACTCTTCGACAATGTTTGTAGCTTCTTCATTCTTCAGTGATTCTTCTGCTCGTCTTTTGTTCCTATCTTTTGGAACACTCTTGTTTGGAGGCTTCTTAGTCCTTCACTTGAGCTTTCATCTCTTCTTGGAGAGGATTTTTGTTCCCACGGGGTTTTCTCATTTTTCTCCACTTTACAGAGATTTTATCATACTTGGGTACCTCATTAGGCCTAGTTGTCAGGACCCATTGTTGCTTTCTTGCATTTTTTACATGCTTTTTAAGTCCTTAGTTGTTTTTTAGCTACTCCCTAAGTTCATCTTAAGGGGGGGTGTTAGAGTTATCTTTTATTAGCTAATAATTATTTATTTAATTATTAGTCTATTATACTCTATGCTTAAGCTAAACCTAGGAATCTTATAATTCCTTAGGGTTTTGAGTATCCTTTTATAAGGATTCTTTCTTTGTATATTCATAACAACTATAATTATTGAATTGCATTCTTGTTGCACAATCAATATGACTCCTATTTTTTGGATCTCTGAATTCTGACCTCCATAGCTTTTTTGCTTCTCTCCTTCTGTGACAGGTTTACATGCAGGTGATCTTTGGGAGCTGTAGAGTTGATTTTTCCTCAACTCCAATAAAATCCATATAGGCACAACTATATATAAATTCATACAATACAGGTACAAGAAAATTAAAAAAATTATTGAGTAAAAAATAAATAAAATATAAATAATTTTTTACTTTCTCATTCTTTCTAGACTCAATGGTGGTATTTGTTTGGCTCTATCATGCATGATTAATATGGCAAAGTGGAAGATTCACAAAATCAGAACGATTTTTCTTTTAATGGTCATAATGTCATGTTGAAGTGGGTAAACAATGAATGCAATATCCAAAATATGTCCACAAATGAATGTACACTTAAAATACCAAAACATATCATAAAGTGAATCTAGAATAAATAATGAACTCCTTGTCTATGTAGGACAAGCATGAAGATCCTAGAAGATTATAGTTAACCATTAATTAATCCTCTAAGAAATGTGACTTATGTAGAACACTTGGGGCAAGTGTGAGGACATGTGTATTGTGCCTATGAGTTGAGACAACAAAACCCGAACTTAACAATAGGTTTACTAGGTATTAGGTGAAAGTAAACTAGATAAGTAATATTTATTTTCATACTTAGGACAATTCTTAAACCCCTGTAAGCAATCTAATCATAATTTGGACAAGCTTGAGACCAAGAATCACCCAAATAATGATGTAAGTGAGAGTTCCTTAAGAAATTCAAAAAATAAAGTTTAATCCCTTGAAAAAAAAATCAACTTTTAATATAGTATCATAAAGTGGTTTAAAAAGATGAATGGGAGATTGAAGATTAGTAAATATTATGAGACATCAATGATTCAATGGGAAACAACCTCAATTTTAGGATTATATCACTTGTTTATTATATATTAAGTAGCAAAACAAGGGTGTTGACCCTATAAAAACAAACAACCCATAGGCAGCAAAAATAGGCTATTAAAAACACATTATCAACACCCTAAACTAGAACCCATATAAAAACATATAGTAACGTTATAGATGAACAAGTTTAAAGCATTATTAGAGTTTAATAGACTACAATTGAAACCATAAAAAAAGAACAACAATGAGCAATTAAGAAAACAATTTGCTCGAATCCTCAATAAGGAATTTAAAGAGCTCCTTATGATTTCCCTCATTAGTAGCATCATCACCCAGGACCTTCTTTTGTAGAAAACACAATGTCGTTGCTGAGTTGTGCATGACTTTGGAACTAAATCTTGTGATATTAACCAGTTTCTTCTTGAGGTCCAACACTTTCACCTACAACTAATCCAGATCCTTTGCAGTGGCATCACATTTGACATAGTTTTTACCTGCTTTAGCCAGGCAAATATTTTCATTTGGGATCTCATCTTTAGATAGACATGCAACTTCAATCAAGTCCATTGGGCTCTCAAAGGTTGCAATCTTCCTCAAAATTTCCTCCACATCTTCATTAGTCACTTCCACCACATGAGGGTCTTCAATTGAGTCATCAATGTCCATATCATCCTTGAATTTGCCCTTGGATTTAACAACCAACTTGTTAGATCTATAGGGATTGATATCTACCCCACCTTCGTCCTCCCCTTTTCTCTCAATTTCTTCAATCTGGAGTTGGAGCTTTGATTTTTTGGCAAAAATGGGCCCTTTACCTTTTTTCACTTGGAGAAGGTGTGATGACCAATTGCTTTTGGGCTCCTAAGGATGCAGAGAGGAGGCCAGAAGTAGAAGGGGTGGATTTTGCATCATTAGGGGTGGAGGTAGGGGTGGCGAAAGGAGTCTTCTTGATGGATTTACAAGCATCCAAGATTCTTAGTCGTTTCTTGTTGCTTTTACCAGGAAAGTCAAGGATAGTCATAATTGGAGGGGATTCAAAGTGCACAAGGGCTTCCGTAGGAGAGATGACTTTAGGAGAGCATAAAGCAAGGTGGAACTGATAATGTATAAAGATAAGACCCTAGTGATGCAAGATGGGTTTCTTATAAAAGTTTTTAGTGGCCTCCATAACATCTTTAATAGAACTCTCAAGGGAATTGAGCAAGAAAAACGAAAAGAAAATGAGGTCATTGTGGCAAAAGTGGTTCAACAGTGGTAGATGGTAATAATAGTAAACTTTAACCCTACCGTCAAGGGTAAAAAACTTCATTATCATAAGGCATAATTGGTCCCACTAGGGTGGAAGCATTTCTTAGTTGAAGTCATTGTGCAGTTTAAAAGGTTTTTCCTCATCCTTGAAGAATAGGGTCAAACTTTCGTTATCCGCAATGCAGCTTTGTTTTCTCCAATTCCTCCCCTTAGCAAGAGGACCAATGGATTTATCAATCACATCTTCATTAAATTCAAAGGAGATTCCCCCAACTTTCACTCGACGGTTATCCCAAGAAACAACAAATTGGATAGATAGATTCTCATCATATCCATTCATGCTCACCAGATAATTAGAAATCCCACCCTCATAGCATATTTGCCACACAGTTCCATTATCCTTAAATTCATAGGAAGAGTTGGGCTCTACTTTAACCCTATCCCCACCCATAATCTCAACAATCCTATAACAAGCTCTAAATTAAGAAAGCTAAGAACAACATGTGATAGAAGCAAGCATTATGAACAAAAAAAGAAAATACCAAGTTTTCTTGTAGTGACTAGGATATGTGCCCAAGAAAGGGAAATAATTACAAGTCATCCTCTATCATAAACGCCAGGTGTGCCAAGCACCTTCCATACATGAAATGAGGCAAAGTAAGGCATCATCAATTTTAGTAATGGCTTCCCTCATAATAAGATTAAATTTGATGTGACAAGAATTTAAAATTCAAATCCAGGGGGAGATATTATAAGTTCCTTGTCATCATGAAACCATTAATTTTTTGAAATGATGGAGCCCTAGATGGACGCTATGCAATCATAAGGGAGAATGAGTTGCTAGATCACATCCATTTGAGCCGATGTGGCTAGCCTTTAGTTTGCCAACCCCTATCACCAACCATATAAAACTTACAATTAATACCTCTAGTTTGCCACCTAGACAATTGTTTAGGCTAGACAGAGACCAAGAAACAACACAACCTCCTATAAAAGTGGTAGCAAGTGTGCAAAGTGACAGATTCCCTAGAACATACAATACCTCATATCTTCGTATGGGACATGGTAATGAAAAGACTCTTAGTGCAAAGGATCAAATGACACATCACCTGCCAATTCAATATTTTGGGCCTTCCACTAGGGAGAGTTAGACCCTACCATTTGCGCAGGGTCCAACAATTGATACCATTGGACACCCACCTCCAAGTCGATTAAGGGTTCCACATAAGATGTCATATCTTATAAGGATCCCTCCAATAGCTATTCCCACCAAGTTTGAATTTCATATTGTTGAACATAGTAGGCCAACTCCAATTATCCCAACAAAAGGAAATGCCAATTGATGTTCCTGTTCATATTGTACCATTGATTAAAAAAAAATCTAACTTGCAACTAATCCAAAGAAGACCCCAAAGAACAAGGAATCATGGAACACAACACCAACAAGGGTGAAAAGTGCAAAGATTAACTATAGTATTAAACCTTCCCATTATAACAATTATTAGTTGACCATTCCTTGAAGAGGAGATTTTGTATTTTAGGGGGACCTTTCTTAAGCTTCTCTAGCACCTAAGAGACATAGCGTCAAGTCCCGAGGTAGCTAGGACATCTACAATCTGATTTCCTTCTCTGTAAGTGTGCTGCTTAACAAACTCGTCTAGGCTGAACAAGAGTTGTTTAATGTTGTAAATGACAAGATCTAATAACCAACTTGGGGAAGCGAACCCCTTAATAAAATCAATTATGAGCTTGGAATCTCCATTAATAATGAGGTTCTTAATACCTATAGTGAGGGCAACCTTGATCCCCCACAAAAGGGCAACACCTTCAACACATTCATTTGTGGCATGGCCAAGTCCACTAGAATATCTGACCACCATAGAATCTATGCCAAAACAAATGACTCCACCACCACCAGTGGCCCCAAGATTTCCCTGGGCCACCTTATCAAATTTTATCTTAAGCCAGTCTATATCCCAGAGGGAATTCATTTAGTCCTTAACCATTCCATTTTCTTGGATTCTTCAAAATTTGAAAAACTGCAAGGAAGCAACCAAATCATTGTTAGAGTAGCTTCAAACCTGGTTGGTGGGCAAGTCGGATAGGTCCAATGAGACACATAGATATTTTCTAATAAGATTTTTTGGAAAACCACAAAAACCTCGTATGGTGACTTCTCTTCCCCTCTAAAAATTTGATTGTTCCTTTCTTTCCACAGGAACCAACAAAGGTGAGGGAGGATTTGTTTCAAAATTTTCATAAAGGGGAGGATAATTGGAGGGGCTTATCCAACCTTAGCAAGGGAGGTTAGAAAAAAATTGAAATATCACCATGTGGGGAGCTTATGGAAGATTAGGCCCCACAAATTGTAAGAAAATTTACAATGGAGAAATAAGTGAGAGATTGTTTCCTCATCCTATTTGCAGAGGACACAATGATTAGGGATCTGGAATCCATGTTTGATGAGATTATCTTTAGAGGATTTTATTATGCATGGCGGTCCACCAAAAGAAATTGAGATGAGCTGATGCTTCCAAATTTTGCACCAAAACCCATTATGATTATATCACTTGTTTAATGTAGACAATTAGAATATTTTAAGGGGTATATGTGGAATTAAAAATAAAATGATATAGATTAATGCTAAAATAAGCCAGATTGAAAGTAATCATGAAGAATTGAAGATCTCATTGAACACGGTTATCCTTGACTTTGTAGTACCATTATTAACAACTCTACTTCTAGATAACTAATCTCTAAGAAAATCTGTGCAACATAAAAATGAGGAGCCTCAAACTAGGCCATAGTAAAAGAAAAAGGAGTCAAACAAGGTAGAAGGAGAGAACTATTATTGATTTGGATAATGAGGAGATGGAGTACCATATGGAGTTACAAAGAGATGAGTGGAATATAGAAAACTTGTTGAAGGATTTTTCATCTTATCAACTATAATTTTGGATATTTATGTTTCTATTGGGTTGTTAATCTACTACTTCATTGTTATTTTGTTGGTCTTTAGCTCCATCCCTTGTTATTTTCTTGAAGTTAGTATTAATTCTTTATTTTTTGTAAGCCTTTAATGTTAATTTTTTTCATTGTAAAAATGATTGGATCCTTTCAAAAATTTAACTCTATCATTTCTATATCCTTGACCCTTATTAATCTTGTCCATGTGAGTTCATGCTTACACTTTATTGATTACACCCTCATGTTTGTAATAACATTATTATATCCTACAAGAAACTTATCCTGTACTTATATGCACATACCAACATGATTTTTTGAGGTTGTGATTTCACAATCCATCTAGTATATTGGCTTTTATCTATCATCCTCATGACTAAGAGCATTCCATCACCCTTTTATACATTTTATTGCATATTATTTTAGTTTCTTTGATTATCATTAATTATTTTCTATTAAAGAAGAAACAAAAAACAAGGGTGCTAACCCTTAATACAACAACCCAAAGGTAGTAAAGACAACTTACACTGGTACAAAACCCCCCAAAACAAGGCCAGACAAGAAAACAAACCTTGTCAAACTAGAAACAACATAAAACCCAACTCAAGATTGAGGGGAAACACTCGAGCCAAGACCAAGATGATTTTGGGGGGTGGGAGAAGATCTCCCTTTTCGTTTGCAAAAAAACACAGTCCAAATAATGCTATCATTAGGCTCAACAAAAGGAGAGTCAGACAGGGAGGGACCCATAAAAAGTTGATCAATAGCAACAAAAGGGGATTAAATGACATCAAGATGCTGTAGAACTTCATGAGCAGAAACGACCGGAGGAGAACAAAGTTGCAAATCCAGAGAAGGAGTTGCAAGGATGGAGGATGCAATGACCGAAGAAGTAGGAGGGTCTGAAGCATCAATAGTAAAATCATCTCGGGAGGGGGTGCCATTCTATTGAGAGGAGCCCACAGAGTTAGAGTGTGAAGCATTTATCATCAAGTGTTCAACAGTAGCATCTTTCCACCAGGTAGCAACACCTTTGTGTCAAGGCAACAAACAATCTAAAGCAAGATGACCTTTAGTGAAGCATCTCCAACAATAAAAGGGGAGGCCCTCAAAGTCCAACGATTGGGTCCAGGGCCTATCCCCAACCATTAAAACCACATCCCAAGGGAGAGGCACAAAAATGTCAATATCCACTAAGATGTGAGAAAAAGTGGAGTGGCCAATAGAAGAGGTAGCATCGTCAACCTTCAAGAAATGCCAATAGAGTTGCCAATGACCTCATAGAAAGAATTCTCCCAGAAATGAAGGGGGATATTAGGAAGGTGGACCCAAACTGGATGCACATTAAGCAGTTCAGTAAGAGGGTTAAACGAAGTTGTCCAAGGTTTAATGGAGAGAGAGTGATCCCTCCAAGTCCACAGTATGCCCAAAATCAGGTCCCAGTCATGAGAGGAGGTAAAGGAAGAAATAAAAAACCCCTTGGCACAAGGAAAAAGCTCAATGCCATGCACGACTAGAGGCTTCCAAGAGTCACTTACCCAGCAATGAAGGTTCGAAAGAGAAGGCCAAAAAATAGCAAATCTGCACACCAAGACACAACGTTGGTAGAAGCTGATGTTATCCACAATGTCTAGTCCACAAACCACCACCGGGGCGGATTTGACTCAACGTAGAGGTTGGACCCCCTGGAGGGATGCACAACAAAATGAGCCACACATGTAAAGTTGTGTTGACTAGCAGAAAAGGTTTTGGGAGCATGCACAACATGATCACCAATAATATTTGTAGAGGTAGGGGAATCAACGAACAACGCGGGGGCCTCTAACCCACCTGCAATAGCAACGCCAGAAGCGACAACCCTTGCATGAGCATCCAAGGGGGGGAAGTCATGGCAGGGGCGGTCTGGGAGTTCAAACGCACTTGGGCAGGACAGTTGTTGGCAGGGAGAGCCATGCAGAGAAGGATTTTGATAATATTGCATATCATTAATTGTTATCTATGTTATTACTACATTATTATTGAACCTTAAATATGATTGTATTATGTCACTTCTTCTCCTATTCTCTAATCCCTTTCATCCTTCATATGAAAGTGATTGGAGGGGTATATAATATAACTAACACTCATTTTTTTTGTTTCTTTTATCAGTACTCGCTTTTGACTGGATCTATGAACTAGTGGGTTCACAATAGGGGACCCCATCACATGGTAATTTTTTTTACCTACTAAAGTATTAACACCTGCCTAATTTATCTCTTGCAGATCTCGATTCTCCTTCATCTCTTGAGGCACCTTATCACTTCGTTCCTCCTAACTCCTTATCTCTCTAGCTATGACTCCTTATCACTTCTATCAGCTTAACACTGCTTTTCCTTCTATCTCCTTATATCTCTAGTAGAGGCTCTTATCTCTCCATTCACCTTATCCCTCCATATCAAGACCCGGTCACCAATAGGATGACATGATCTGAAAACTACCACAAAGTATGTCACCATTGAGGTACGAGGGACATCAATGTAGGGGACAACCATCCAACACAAGGTTCACATGAGTACCCCTATCTTTCGTGTACAACCTATGGTGTGAGGCATGAACAACTCTACTTCATGGGAAGCAATCACAAAAAGAGACATTTGATAGGTTAGTGCAAGTACCACTAACCTTTCAACACTTCTAATCGTACCGTGCGTGCAATCTCCAATGCAAGGGGCATCTCCTTAGTGTACAACAACAGGACCAAGGCATGGGCAAGCGTTAGTAACAACTTTTTTTGAATGATTTGTGGTGTTTCGAACCTAGTACTGCCCTTTCAACAAGGCTCACAATAACTGTTGCACTATGAGGACATCCCCAATATAACTCTCATTGATGAATGTGATTATATCAAGTATTTCAAGGTTATGTTGGCTAATATATCCTTGACCTTGGATGATCTTGTCCATGTGAGTTCATGCTTACATTTTATTGATTACACTCTCATGTTAACACTAACATGCTTATATCCTAAATGAAACATATTGTTCAAGTAATTAGGACACTCTATCTAACTATTTATTAACTAGGTCCTTTAATTACTTTTTCAGTTAACCTAAACTTATGTGCTTTTTCCTTTTATTAAATTAGGCTAATAATAGCTTAAGTTGTCTCATTCATTATGATTGTGACACTTGACACATGCTAATTTAATCCAACCTTTGGGGTTTTGCATCTAAGATTTCATTCATTCATTCATTGTATCGTATCTTCAATATTCTTGTGTGCAATAATAAAGAACTCTCAAGTTGTTATTGAAGATATTATCTTTGGTTGATCTCTTTTGTGTGATAGGTGTTTTTCTTGCAGATGATTCATGGCTTATGTGGTTGTATCATTAACTTCTAAATGGTATCTCACATGTACTTTCTTTTTCTCTCTTTTGGAGAGGACTTTTCTCCCACTGGGTTTTTCTCTTTTTCTTGGTTGTGAGAGTTGCATTGCTTTGCATTGAATTGTACATGAGTATCTAACCAAGCCTAGTTGTTGGGACTCATTCATGCATGCATTTTTCATTCATCCCGTGGTCTTTATCTTATCCCTAAGTTAATCTTAAGGGAGGGAAGAAGGTGGCGGGGGGTGGGGTGTTTGAGTAATTAGGACACTTTATCTAATTATTTATTAATTAGGTCCTTTAATTACTTTTTCACTTAAGCTAAACATAGGTGCTTTTTCCTTTTATTAAGTTAGGCTAATAATAGCATAAGTTGTCTCATCTATTATAATTGTGACACTTAGCACATGCTAATTTAATTTAGCCTTTAGGGTTTTGCATCTATGGTTTCATTCAACATTTTATAAGGATTAATTGATTCATTGTAGTGTATCCCCACTATTCTTGTGTGCAATAATACAAAATTCTTAGGTTGTTATTGATCATATTATCTTTGTTTGATCTCTTTTGTGTTGTAGGTGTTTTTCTTGTAGATGATTCTTGGCTCCTGTGGTTGTATCATCAACTTCTACACTTATCTTGTACTTATATGCACATGCCACAATGATTTTTTGACTATGATTCCATGATCCATCTAGTATATTGGCTTTTATTTATAATCCTCATGAATTAGAGGATCCCATCACCCTTTTATATATTTTATTGCATGATTATACATTTTTGGGGGGTTTTTGATTATCAAAAGTTAATATTTATGTTATTTTTACATTATTATTGAGTTTTATATGATTGTATTACATCACTTCTTCTCCTATCATCTAATCTGTCGCATTCTTCATATTGAAGTGATTGGAAGGGTATATAATATCACTAACACTCTTTGATGATTTTGATTACATCAAGTATTTCAAGGTTATGGTGGCTCCTTTGCAATCATTATTTGTGCAAGATCCTTCACAACTATACTTTGTGTAAGATCCTTTGCATTTGTATTCTTATGTAGGATCCTTCACATATTTATCCTTTAAAGGATATTTTATGTCCACACTATGTGTAGTTTCTCACAACCACATTTATTAGTTTTTATTGTAAAATCCATTATAGTCACAACACCCTTTTATTGCAATTTTTTTTACAATAATACCTTTTAATTTTATCAAATTTCCACAATCCATAATCGAATCATTAAGTTGCTTCTGGATTTGACTATGTCTATCTTTTTTGCATCAACATTTCGGATCACACTTTGTGATCCATCATCAGGATGAGAGAGAGTGTCAAGAGATGAAAAAATAACAAATTGCCAGTTTACTTTCCATTTTTGACATTGTCACATAAACATTTTTCATGCCTATTTTAAAATTTAATGAGGTGCTACTCATAATTTTTTTTGCTCCGACAAGTACTTAGGTGGATTATTTATTACAAGGAGCAAACACATATTTTTAGTGAGTGCTTGATATTTGCTTTCAAGTTAACTTATTATTTACTTTGACACATGTTATTCATAATAGTTCACATGTAAGTCATAGCAGGGGTAAAATACAAGTGAAAAGTACATTGCTACTTCTATTCCCCTCAATTTTAGATTCACTTTGACCTATTTATCCTAAATGAAATGTCTAGTGTATAATAAGACTATCTTTGCTTAAAACTTAGGAAACGACATGAACCTTGACTAAATCGAACTCCACCCATATCAAGGGTCTAGACCCAATCTATAGTTTATCCATTTCCTATCGTAGGTTAAGCCCATATAAATAGATTTGAACTTGGTTTAGAAATGTAGTTAGAGTTTTAACTCCAAACTTTCAAATTTAAGTTTAATCACGCGTCTAAACCAACATACTTATATCTTGTAATTATTTGTTGACTTGAACTTGAAATGTACAAACTTTCCCATGAGGGTGTTGCATAAAGGGAAAACCCTAAATTCACTTTACGAATGACTGAGAAGAAAGGAATCACCTTATGAGATAATGATGAAAAATTAGCTCATTGTAAAAAAATACATTCATAAGGATTGATTAGACATCATGCATTTCTTCTTAAAGTGTCTTCAAAGTTCAAAATTGTTCAAAACTCTAAAATTGATTCAATGGTTCTACTAAGGCAAAAGGATGGCAACAAGTTACCTCCTATTCATAGCTCAAGAAACCCTATCAATTTCTTTTAACATCACCAAATTCAAATAGTAGAGGCAAATAAATTTGTGATATAATATAATACCATGCTCAAATCCATGATAGAAGCTCATTTTAAAAAAAAAGGTTTAAGGCCAAAGCTACATGGATCAAATCTAGAACTGCAAGATTGACCTAAAGTATAACATAATCAATTTCATGGACCATTGACAGTCATCTAATGCATGCTTGACTATTGGATATACTAATGAATTACAAAACATCATCAACCACTTAAATTTCTTCATAAAACCCTAGAGCTAAGTACCCTAATCATATTTGTTAATTCTCACATGTATTGATAAACATGTTTCTATAATGTTTCAAACTTAGTTCATAATATTTAGATTCATGTATTTTTTGTTTTTCATTTATAGTTAATCAACTTAAACATTTACTTGCACATATATAATTATATTTTTTGTAATATTTTTTGAAATCACACAATTAATATATTTTGTAAACTACTCTATCTCAATTTCAAAAGTAAAATTATATATTTTTCTTTTATAAATTTTCACAAGAATTGTACATTTTGAAAAGTTATATCGATTGAACTGTTAATATAAACTCAAATTTGAAAAATCTATGATCCTATTAACATGATCAGTTAATTTACTTTATTACCTAATAAACTAATATTCTTTAAGTACTATATTCTTAACTTCCATTTAAAAAATATCTACACTTTAAAAATGAGTTAAACCAATAAAGTAGATCTACAAAATCTTTGGCATGCTCACATTACATTATAAAGTAGAGCATAAAAATGTAATTCACCAATTACTCATTACAGATACAAATAAAATAATAATTTGAAAACATCTTTAAGTCAAGCGAGCACTCAATCAAAATTAGATTTCATTCTTACATGTATATTGGAAGAATATTTTTTTCTCTTTATTCCATTAAAATAAGCCCACTTCGTCTCATTGAAAGGAGTATATTTAACTTTTACCTAAAAAAGAAAAGCATATGAATAATAATAATAAAAATACATAGTTTATTATATTTAGATAAGAACTAATTGAATAATTTATGCCAAACGATTGTATAGAGTTTTTAAAAGAGTAGGCAACATTTAACTATTTATGGTAATATTTTAAACTTATGAGTAAAGTTTTTTATTATTTTTTAAAGTTTATTATTCAAGATTTTATATGGATTATTTTGGTTTTCAACATAACATTTATTTTCAGAATCTTCTTTTAAAAATTGATGAATATTGATAATACGTGGAAGTATACTATAGAGTTTATCTAAGATAGTTTCAATCTTTAAGGTTGTCAAGTATGTATTGATAGGTGAAGTAGTACAAAACACAACTATCAAGCATACTTCTTCCTTTTTTTTAATAGTAAATAAAAAATCGTTTCTTTTTTATTTTTTTAATATTTTGTGAAAGTTTGAGTGCTATACAAAGTTATTTGATGAATTTGATTCTAGACATATTCATGAAATTCATTATTGTGTTTCAGTATTTGTTATGAAATTTACTTATGTTTCAATATTTGTCAATTTCTGGCATGCTTATATTTAATGTAAATCCTCGAATTGTATATTTTTGTCTCTATTGACTATCAAATTCTTTTATGGCTACCATTAACATTTTTTGTTTTCTTAAATGTCTATTAGTCAACTTTTTAATCTTCTATTTACATTTGCACTATAAATAACATATAAATTGTGATTGTCAAAAGGATGAGTACATAGTGTTGATAGTTTATCAACTCACACTTATGATCTCTTAGACCATACAAAAAATGTCTTTGTCTAAAAAATATAGTAGACATCTATCAATATAGAAAAAAATGTCCAAAATTTTAAATAGTTTTTTTAAATATATGTGTTGTATTCTACGTAAACATATATTTCCATTTTAGTGGTCACAAAAGGTTTTTCCCAAGTTTACAATTGTAATTATATCATTGACCATATGGATGTATATTTTCAATGTGATGATTAAACTAAACTTATAGCTTTTAATTGATATTCTCAGTGGAACTCTTTGATTAGTCGCACCTCTTATCGATAAACAAAACTCTAGACCCCTAAACTTTCTTATGTATGAAGGGATATGATTTGATAATTGTATGGGTCTAATGTGCAAAACAAATAATCCTATATTTATTCTTCATCACCTTTAACATGTAAAATTTAAAAATAATTTCCCTTTTTATTTCTCAATAATATGCAATGTACAAATTGTTATTCCATTTGATAAGGAAACCCTAGATATTATCTATACCAAAAAGTAATGATTTGCCATTACATTGATAAATGATCCATTATATACAAATCTTTCTACAATTTATTGTAAATTATATGAATTTGTTTACTAGTTCATTTACCTTGAAAGTCTTTAGGGAAATAATGCATCTTCATCTAGAATTGAGCCTTTAGATGGTTCTACTTCTAATTAAAAAATATACCATTATCTAGAATTTTTCTTAAGAGAATTCATCCTCAAGTCTTATCAAACATTAATGTTGTTAATAATCAACTACCATTAACTTTGTTCAATCTACTATTATCTCAAAATGAGTTACTTTTAATTATCCATATTTTTCTATTTTTATAAGGATATATTAAAACTTCAAAAAAATTACTTAACTAAGATTATGAGGTATTTATAGTACAAACGAGTTAAATACAACTTCAATTTTATTAAAAAATGAATCATTTATCATTGAAATTGAAAAAATCCATTCATTAATAAACATGTGCTCCTATTTTTTTGAATCTTCGAGAGCTCTCTTATAACTTATTTTTCTTTTGTTAAAATTTTGTGGAACTTGGACTTCTTTCAACCTTTCACTCACATATACTACTTGGATAAAGTACTAATTTTTCTATATCTTTTGTAAATCCAATTCTCTTTAAAATACAAAAAGTGTTTTAAACTCTTTATTAATAAATCCTCCTTACTATAGATGCAAGCATCTTTGAGTTGTAAGAATTATTGAATATATTTAATTTTATTATAACTATTTCTTGAAATATTAACTTAAGAATCTAATCATCTATTTTTTGTGTACAACCCTTACAAAATCATTACACTCATCTATAACTATCTTTCAATACTAATTATTTCATTTACTCTTTGTCTACATTTTTCTCTATCATTTTATCTTTTAATTAATGCAATATTCCTCCACTTAATTTTCCCATTGAAAAATAACTTCATGAGATCCAAATATTTATCTACAACACCCATGACTTTTTTTTTAATAAATAAAGGTCTTGTTTAACATAAAATATATTTCAAATTCAAAGATTGGACCAATAGATGTTAAGATGGATCCAAAATGAGAAGAATGTAATTCCTTCACCAATGTATGGAACATGATTCTTGTAGATACCAATAATATCCTCATGTTATGAAAATACTAGACCTAATATCATCTAATGTAAAGTGATGCAATTCAGACAAGCAAAGTTTATTTGTCATTTATATCTGTTATGGATTAATGGTGAAGTAACACCATCGAATTATTGTTTAAATTTTTTTTCTAGAAGAAGATAAATAAAATTTATCTACCAAACATCTAAATATTTTTTTTTAACTCTAACTTTTTTCAAGAACATAAAAAATTACACGTTAAAAAACACCAATAAAATTAAGATGTCTTTGTATGATTATGTCAATAATATTTTATGGATTCCAATTGATGATTTGGTTGCATTTTTAATAGGTTAGCATATTGTAGTTGTAGAGATGAAAAGTGCATACTTTGTGTAATGCTATTGCCTCCAGAATATAAAATTGGATAAATTCAATATATCAAAGTTAATTTTAAATGACAAACATAAAAAACTATCAAAAAAATCATTTTATTTCACTCTGCAACTTCCCTCTTGAATATTTTTTAAATTTCAAATCCCGATCCTTGCACATGGTGCACATGGAGGGCGGGAGTCATGCTCCCTTGCGTACAGATCCTCTTCTGAACGTCATTTTTGTGTTGATCTTGAAGGATTCCTCTCAGGTCACTGCCAAAGTGTTTGCTTTCAATGGGCCCACTTTGGCTGCTACTAATTCTATGCCTATGAGCTCTGCGGTCCCCATTCAAGACAATAATAATAATATTGATAACTCCAATAAGTTGAAGCAAACAAATCCAAAGGATAATGCACATTCCAATGGATGGAAGAATGCACTTGTTGGTGAGATGCATAGTCCAATTGACCTTAATATAGTCCCAGAGTACTTGCAGACTAAGGTAGGAACTTCTATTGGGTTACTGGATTCGGTGGTGGACCAAGTTGTTTCTTCAATAAAAAATACTCTGGTTGGGAAATTTTTCTCTTTCAGACCCACTATTGAGATGGTAAGAAAATGGGTGTCTCTAAAATAGAGGCTGAAGAGGAGTGTTACAATTAGTGCCATATCTGGTGCTTTGTTCTTATTTAAATTTACAATGGAGGAAGATTTGGTTGCGGTCCTCTCAAGATCCTGGGCTTTCGGGAAACACCATCTCTCTCTCTCTCTTTGTAGATGGAAAGTTGGTTTTGATCCTACTGTAAATTTAAACAAGACTGCTCTTGTGTGGGTTCGTTTACCTGGGCTCTCACTAGAGTTTTGGGATGAGTAGATATTTCACTGGATTGGCAACACATTTGAGCATTATGTGTCTACAGATGAGGTGACCAGATTGATATGCAGGTTAGTTTTTTCTTGTTTTTGTGTGATGGTTGCTATGAATAATAATCTTCCTAATTTTATTACCTTGCAATCTTAGTTGGGAAGCTGGATCCAAGAATTAATTTATGAGAATGCAATAGTTTATTGCCAAAAATGTTCTAAGCCTGGAAATCTGATCTTTGATTGTAAGCCCCCCCCCCCCCAAAAAAAAAGCCTCTTAAAGAGAAGGAAATATGTATGTCCACAGAGCCTAATTATGTGGACAAGACTCCAAGTGGGGATGGCTCGGAGATTGAAAGTGAGGGTTACCCTTTCATGAAAGGGCTCCTCAAGATGATGGAAACCCTCAGTAAGTCTTCTTAGGGGGGACCAAAAGAGTACAACTCCCGACAAATTGGATTCCCAGCCTGAAGGAGAAATCCCTTTGCCTTCTACTAATGTGACTTCTTGGGAACATTGAACAATGCAGTGGTAATGGTACCCCTTAAGCAGGGGAAGATTCCCTTCCCACCTGCACTGTTGCTGATGGGGTCCCAACTTTGATTACTCCAGGTATATGTAAATCGAGTGGGCACAAGGTCTTTGTTTCCGCCCCTCCACCACCCTACATCTCCTCCCTTCCCCTTTGTTGATTCTATTCCCCCCTCCCCAAGTATGACACAAACTTTCTCCCCACCTGGTGCTTCCTCTAGTGGTTGTGCCCAAACAGGTGATGATGGTTGGGTGACTCAGAAAAGGAAAACTAGGAATAAGAAGATTGATGTGGGGCCAGAATTGAAGAATAAACGCCCATCATAGAGACTCACTAGACATAAGGAAGTGGTAAGGGAAATCGCAAATGGGAGGTAGAGGACCCTTGATTCTTCAACCAAAATTAAAAAATGATTCCTCTCATGGAATATGAGGGGCTTAAACAACTCTCAGAAATAGTTGGCCCTCAAGGATTGCATTCTTTAAAAAAGGTTTGATATTTTGCTGCTCCAAGAAGTTAAGATGACATACAATTTTTTTAGTAATATTGTAGGAAACATTTGGTTGGGGTCCTTTTTTATTAGTGATGCTAGAATGGAGCCTCAAGGGGTGTGGTCACTATGTGGAACCCCACAATGTTGGGAAGCTCTCTTATATATTCATCTACTAGTTCTTTAACTGTTAAGTTTACTTCTCAATCTAACTCTTGGTGTCTTGTTAATGTGTAAGCACCCAACACCCAAATTGGTTGCCTGATTCTTTGGGATTAGATCTCCTCCTTGATTCAATAGGACTAGGATTCCCATTGGATTGTGGTAGGTGATTTTAAGTCCCTCTTGTTTCCTTCAGACAAACATAGAGGCTTTAATGGATTATTTAGACAATATGGTTGATCTGGCAGACTTTATTACTGAGAATGAAATGATTGATGTTGACTCGAGGGGCCAGTTGTTCACTTGGTCCAATCATAGAAAGGGAGATCACCTTATTCAGGTCAAGCTAGATAGGTTTTTGGTCTTGGCTAAATAGGATATTGGATACAATTCCACTCTTCATTCCCTCCCCAGGAAAATTTTAGATCATAATCCCATTCTCTTGGAATGCTATGAGATCATGTGGATAAAACACCCGAAGTTTAGAGATTGTATCAATGAATGAACTCCTATGTATAGAATTGCTTATAAACTTGATTTGATAAAGAAGAATGTGAGGGGGTGGAATAAGTTTACGTTTGGTAATATATTTGCTAAGAAAAAAGAGATGAATTCAAGATTGGCTATTGTAGTCACATAAATATGTCCACTTAATTAAATGAATATTTATTGTTTATTTGATTATTTAACCATCAATAATCAGTTAATTTCATCCTAAACCTCTTCTCCTATTAATTAAATAAATTATTTAATTTATTTAAATTAATTCATTAACCCACATTCTAAAATCAATTAAATGAATAAAGCAAACTTATTTAATTTAACCCCCTTTCCTCCTTTAAATAAATAATAAAATATTTATTTAAATCCCTAAACTACCCCCCGCTTGCATTCTCCTACAAATTCAAGTTGCACCTATTTGGTTGAAATAATGAATTTTATTTTAATTAAAATACTATTTACTCTCACCCACCAAAACCACTAGACTCTTCTAACCCATTCTAGATTCTTCTAAACCATTCCTAATTAGCCTAATCACCCTCCCTAATTATTGTCACATTCCTAAGCAAATTTAAGTCACTTCTCAAAGCCTCTAAAGTCTTTGAAAAGCATTAAATGCTTTATGTCTCCAACAAGTTAACCCCTAAAGTCTTCCAAACCATTAATGGTTCTTACATAACCATTTATGGCTCTTACATGACCATTAATGGTTAAACTCAACTCACCCACATGGTTAGAGACTTTCCCTCTAACTCAACCCTCATTTAACTCATGGGTCTCTTCAAGCATTCATTGCTTTGACCATGGTTATCCCCACTAACTCTTGCACAAGAGTTTCTCCATTGGATAAAGGCATTATTCATTGGATAAAAGCTTTATTCATTTAACTCAAAGCCTAACCTTACCTCCTAAGGTAACCTTCAAGTCATCTCAAGCATTTAATGCTTCTTCCCTCTCCTCTCAAGCCATCTCATGCTGACATTTGTCATCTTGGGATTGGGTTGAAAGCCCTCACATGGATCATAAACCCATCAATCCTAACCCTTGTTGAGATTACTCAATCTCAACCATCCATTGCCTGTTTTTCCTATAAATAGAGCCCATTCCTTCTTAATCCAGATCCATAAATCTTGTATGCATCTAACCTATAGTAAAATTGAGAGATCATTTAGGAGCAAATCATATCTAGTTTGTTATTTTGGCTAAAATCAATATAGATTAATTAGGTATTTTCTCATATCTAGTTTGTTTGCATTTGCAGTCTTTTATCTTCATTATTCATAAATCTGGAATCTCCATAAGACATCCATAGGAGTGCAAAAAGCTGAGGGCTACACTCATGTGGAACTTGGAGAGGAGAGGAACAAGGGAGGAGGAACTATGAGCATATTAGAGAGCATTTGGGAGGGTTTAGTGTCTTTCCTCTATTTTTGTGTGTTTTCTATAATATGTTTGATATCTCTCTTGATATGCATGCTTAGGATTGTATTTTCTTTTATCTTTCGTTTCTGATTGATAATACTAACACTAACGTTTGACTTGTCTTGTGTTCCTAACACTATTTTTGTAGTGCATCATTTGGTGAACTCGATGTGAATCAAACACGCAACCTTCTAATTAAAACAAACTAACTTTTTGTGAAAATTGCCAAATTGTCACACACAAATGGTGCTTTAGCGCTATTGAACATGTTTTAGCGCCTTTGATAGCTAAGGATTTATCGCTTTTGTCAGCATTCTGGCGCTTCTATCTGAGAAGTAGCTCCTTTGTCTGAGGTATAGCGCTATTGTTGGTTAAATAGCGTTGTTGTAACTCTTTTAGCGTAGTTGTGCTCTCTGTTTGACAAAGATTTCATTTTGTTTGACAATTTTAATTAACGCTTTTGTTCATCTTGTAGCAATGTTGTAACTCTTTTAGCGCTTTTGTTAGTCTTTCAACGTTTCTGTATTAAAGTAGCGCTTCTGTGTTTACACAAAGTAACACTTTTGTAACAGAGAATTGAAAGTAACGCTTTTGTAACAGATAATTAAAAAAAAAAATCATGTAACCAAAAAATCAAAATTTTAGGCTTGTAGAAGCCCACCAAAAACTTTCTTTTTCACTAACTGTTTTATTTTTTGTGCAGATTTTTGTTAACTTCTTGTTTTGTAGGGTTCGAGGAGTTAGGGATTTAGAAAGTTTATTTTCTTTTTTCTTTCTTTCTAAGATTTGCTTTTAAAGTTGGATTAAAAAGAACTCACTTTATTTTTTGGTTTAAAATCAACTTCATTTTTCCTTTTGGAATAAAATAAACAAAATTTTCAATTTGGGCTTAAAAGGAATTTCACTTTGCAAAGGTAAAAAGAACCACAAAACAAACAAACAAAATTTGCTTTCTTTTGCAAGTTAGGAACAATTTTTTCATTTTGGTGCTTAAAACAAACAAACAACTTTCATTTTCTTGCAAGGTTAAAAATTCACAATCAACTTTTTATTTTGCAAGTTAAAAAGAACAAAACTTGTCCATTTTGTTTCCAAAAATCGCTTTTACTTTGAGCAACGTGCTTTTAATTTGGTTCACCAGGATTTTCAATTGCCTAGTTAAAAAACAAATTGCCTTCTGAAGTTAAAAAGAACACCATGGTTGTTGGAGCAAAATCTCCAAATAACATATAGATCACATTGCAACAAATCAGTTAAAAAGTACAAGTGTTTTCAGTGTTTGGCACACTTGTGCAAAAATTTGTAGAGTGGTCCCACTTCTAACACACACTATCCTCTCCCTTCGCTCTCGTGGTCTTAGGTGCAAGAGAAAAGTGTTAGTAATGCTCAAATTTTTAATTTTTTAAGAGAGTCCTGCTAAGAGACACATCACTCTTGGGAATGACCTTGCGCAGTAAATCCTACAGTGTAACTTGTTGAAAGGACATATGGGCCCCACCACAAGTTACAAGGCTCTTAAGTGAGTCACTACATAATGAACTTACATCCAAAGACATCGAACATTACTAGACACCTCTTATTCTAGAAGCCCACCCGTTCTATTGATGGAGGATATTTGTGAAAAGTTCAGTGCAAGAGCATAGATGGTTTTGCTCCCAAGATACTCACCATACATATTTCCTTGAGTAGAAATAGGGCTTTTTGAAAGGCTACTTGTAGCTTGATGAAAGTGGTGACTCCCCCATCATAGGGATCATCTATTTGTTATGCTCGTGCAAGAATTAGTACATCACATCCTTATCTACTACGACATGATTCATAAGGTATGTAGTACCAAAGTCGAAGAAATATCAAGATGTGGGTTGAAAATATCGCAATTGGCCAATGACCTTAGGGATAAAAAGTGTGTTTGAGTTGTCTTCGTCTTGTATCAAACTAGCAATAATTTGAGCCAACTTCAGGCTTTGGGAAACATAAAATACATTTGCAAAAAGGGTCAATAAAGTTCATGATTGGGTTGATTTAGACCCACACCTATTTTTGCTTTTTGTTGAAAAAGGCAAGGTTATTGTGCTTGTGTGCTTGCTTTGTTTTCTTGTCAAATAAATTCAAAATAATTTTAAACCAAGTATTCATCCAACAAATTTTACATCCAACATTGGTAAACAAAACAACATCAACAAGTGAAACAAGTATCAAGTTTGTATGACCATCACACACATCTTGAGAAAAAGGAGTCTTCATCAAAAGACTACATTGAAAAAGAGACAACTTGGTTCCAAAGCTCTTATCAAAAGAAGGAATTTTTTCTATAGCAATAGACAAATTTTTCTCTCACACATAGCCTTCTTGCGCCATATGCACTTGTATCTTCAAGGAAAATCCAACAAATTTGAAAAGGAGCCTTTGAAAAATAGATCTTTTACTCAGTATAGAGCCTTGAATTATCACAAAAACAAAGGGGGCAAGATCAACCCTGCTTTCTTTCCGAAAATCTGTATCACCTACAACGTAGCTCGAGGGGAACCATCAACCCCTGAGAGAGAGGAAGAAGTAGAAAACCCCTTTGTGACATAATTTTTTTATTGAGGTCCATATTCTATCAACTTTCACCTTCACACATCACAAATCCATTCAACTCTCAAAACACAAAAAGGTCTTGTCCTAAGTTCTTTTAAATATTGTTTAAAACAAACCAACAAATCACTTTTAAAGTGTCTCTACATCTAGGATCAATCATCCTAAGAGGCATTTCTACACAGGTTAAAACTAGTTTGAGTGCATCCTCTCATTGCTAGGTAGCTTGGTTTGTAACACATCTCAAACCTTGCTATACCTTATCACATCAAAATTGTTGAAAACACGAGCAATTCACAAAGAACTTTGGTAACATCCAACCTTTAGTGTTAGAGATCCATCTTCTAAACATTTCACAAAAACTTGTCTTTTATCAAACATTTCATCACCAACTCATAATCACCTTCACATACCTCAAAAATTTCAAACAACATGGCTCAAACAAGATCAATGAGAAACCGACAACCAAAGATCGAAGACGAGGAGGAAGAAAACCTCAACGATTTTCAAGAGGCCATTGGAGGAGGCACTAATGATGAAGATCCCAGCACTCCAACTCCCAAAGATATAGAAAGAGAACAACGCAATCCCAAGTTCAATAGACTCTTTGACAAAATCCTTAGAAACAATGCAGATGCTCATTTTCTGAGACTTGCTCAAGAGGGTGCTAAACTACCCTCTAATTTTGATACCGCACAAATATGGAAAACATTTGAACAACATAGACGTAACGATGATGGAAGAGGTAGAGATTACTTTCACTATGACCTTAATCATCAAGGGAGTACTCCACCTCCTCCTAAAGAAATATACATGTTGAGACAACAAGTAGAAAATCTCGCTCAACAACTCAATAGTGGTATGAAGTCTACACGGTTTTCACTTAACGATATTTATCCCTATCCTTTTGATAGGAACATGCATATGCCACCTTTTTCGCGAGGGTTCGAAACACCCAAGTTTGAAAAGTATAGGGTTAAAGGAGACCCTAGAGATCATGTACGAGAATTTCACTCAGCTTGTTTAGAGGTGGCCTATGACGACACCTATCTAATGCGCCTCTTTCCTCAGAGTTTGGGAGGCACAACTGCGCAATGGTTTTCCCAATTACCAGGTGTCACTAGAACATTTGAGGAACTAGTCCAAAAGTTCATCGCTCATTATGCACATAACATAGAACAAGATGTTTCCATGGCAGATTTATGCAACACCAAACAAAAACCAGGAGAGTTGTTCTCATCTTTCTTGCAACGATGGAGGCAACTCTCTAGCAGACGTTCTCTTCATTTACTTGAGCAAGAACTAGTGGAAATATTCATTTCCAACTTGAATGACAAGATGAAATTACATTTAGACATGAAGGGTACATAATCCTTTGAGGAGATGATCACTCAAGGACTAAAATGTGAAAGAGCCCTTATAAAAAGGGAATTATCAAAATCTAAAATGAACCCAAAGAGGGCCCTCGTGCATGTTATAATAGTGATAAACCAAATTTTTGGAACAAGAATAAGAACATTGTCAATGATGGGATAGTGGATGCACAAACAGTAAAAATTGTACAACCCATGGTCAGATTTGCAGGACAAAATCCCCCTCCTAAAAACAACACCATCACTCATCCACAAAATCAAGGTCACAATGCACCACAAGAGGAACCAGAACAAAGACAACATAACTACAAACCAAAACACACGTACACACCCTTAGGGGAACCCATTGAAACAATATTGTGTCAATTGGTCTCCTCCAACCTTGTGACCTTACCGAAAACCTCTAACTATGAACCTCAGGTCAAACCTCCATGGTGGCGCGATAATGAACATTGTGAATTCCACCAAGGAAAAGGGCATAAGACGAGCAATTGCCATCGACTAAAAGATCTTGTTCAAGATCTTATTGACAGAGGATAAATTGAAATAGAAGGACATGACCCTAAAACATCCAATGACGATCATTAGATGTTCAAGAATCCACTTCCATCACATGATCAAAGGGGTCCTTCCACCTCTGGGCGAAACACATATACTACAACTAATTATACACAAGCTGCATATAATAATACTGTGAGTCACCTCTATGATGTTGATGAACAAGTTGCAACTCTCACCATCAAAAATCCAAATCCTGCATGCAATGTTGTTACGCGTCATAGCAAGATTACCATTCAAGTGACACCACAAGGAACGACACCCCTCACCAAGCAATATAATCTTTAGGAGCAATTGGATGAAATGCCCACACTCATTTCCATATTAGAGATTTTGCACTTATCCCCCTCATACAAAACCGTCTTGGATCAAGCTCTCCAAGAAGCGTCAGTCCCCGCCAACCTCAACACAGATCAATTTCAAGCCATGGTTGGCAGTATCAGGTCATCACCATGCCTTACTTTTTTCTGGAAGTGACAACGCTTCATTCCAACAACAACATAATGCATCCCTCGATATTGAAGGATTTGTAAACCAACATAGAATCAAGCGAGTCTTGATTGACAATGGAGCTGACTTGAATATATGCACCTTGTAGTTGGTCACAAAACTGGGTTATGCCATAGAATCCATGTTCCCAACAAAAGATAACCATTAAAGCCTATGATGATGTCGAGCATTCTTTCAAAGGAGCCGTTTTATTACCTATCAAAGTGGGGCCAGTGGTGAAGCACATTGTTTGCCAAGTTCTAGACCTTCCTTTGCCATATAATCTCTTGTTAGGAAGACCTTGGATACATGCCATGCAAGCCGTTCCATCTACCTATCATCAATGTATCAAGTTTCCCCATAATAGTGTAGAAATCACAATCCTTGGGGATGCAAATCCATTTGTGTATTGTAACAATATTAACCATCAGCCAAAGATCACCATACCTAACAACAGAGAAGCTATCTCTTCCATATCATATGTTAGTCCAACCTCTCTTTCCATCTCAATCACCCCTATACCAAAACAAGAGAATTTGAAAATGAAAATGGCTGAGGAAGGTCCTAGGGAATATAATATTAGCCAACTCTTTTGTGTTGGGCAATTACTCACATCCCCTAGAACTCATGGCAAACCTCAAAAGTTGCTTCAAACGCCACTAGCCAAGTGAGCATGCATGTTGGCACAATTCATCCCTGGAAAGAGTCAGGAAGAGGAAACCATGGATGAGGACCTGGAAAAATGGATCTACAAAGACCCTATCAACATAGAAATCCCAAAGGCCAAGCTTCCCACTAATAAATTTGGCAAAGGCCTCACTATCATGCAAAGAATGGGCTATGATGGCCAGAGTGCTTTGGGACATTGCAAACAAGGACGACACGAGGCCTTACAACCTGAGTTGAAACCCAAAGATAACACTGGAGTAGGTTTTCAAAAGGAATCTCTTCCTAAGCTTAGATTCAAAGGAAAATCCAGCAAACCCGTGTATCAACCAGTTACTCCAAAGAGGAAACCCTTGATTATCTCTACAGCACCAACGACACCAACTGCATCAACAAAACTAATAATCCCATCAGTAGCACCAACTTCACCAACAAAACTAATAATTCCATCAGTAGCATCAGTAGCACCAACAAAACCAATAATCCCATCAGTAGCAATAGTATCATCAACAACACTAATAAGACCGATAATCCCATCAGCAGCATCAGTACCATCAACAACATCAACAACCCCAATAACTTTGTCACCAGCATCAGTACCACCAACAACATCAACAAAACCGATAACCCCATTAGTAACCCTAGTTATACCTATGACCCTAGCAATCCCACCTCCAAAAGTGTGTGAGCCAAATGCACTATTCAATTCAAAAGACATCCCAGACTGGTACAGTAATCGGATGTTAGAGAGTGATTCAGAGACCAACTCGCATGAGTGGGAATGGGATACAGTGAATTTAAATACTTTAGACGAGGAAGACACATCGCCTCCCCCACCTCGTAAAGATATCCCAGTCTATGGAGAGGCATGGATTAAAACCTTTTGGGTTCGTGAGTAAGAAGCAACTCCCACAGGCCCTACGTCACATCCTATACCAAAATTTGACAAGGAGAGTACCCTCGACGAAATTCACTCATCTATATTAACCCTCACTGACACCTCCTTTGAAAAAAACTTAATCAATGAGGTAAGGCCTAGCATCCACCCCGAACTCATCGACTAGAACCAACCAAATTCCCCATGTCTTGATCATTTCCAAAACGATGAGGCGCTCATCGACTTTTTAGAAATATGGGATAACATACCAAGTGGGGATCATAAAGATGGTTTTGCCATCGAACTTAATAGCACAACATACTTTGGGGCAGATGCCAAACCTTTCAGTTGCAAAAAAAATCACAATAAAACATGGATATTCTAGTGAAAACCACACTGTGGCACTGTTTGATCCCAAAAAAGTAAAAATAAAGAGCATATCCAAAGGTGAAAACATCTCCAAGGCGCCTGAGGATGAAAGGTTTGACATCCTCCCCTCTAGTATGAATCAGGAGAGATCAATGATCTTAATCAAAGAAACAAAAGAATTCAATGTGGGGACTGCTGAAACTCCTCACCAAATACATTTGGCATTTCTACTAACTCCAAAGGATCAACCAAAATTTGTGGAATTCTTCCAGCAGTGTCAAATCAACTTCACATGGTCTTATGTAGACATGCTTGGCTTAGATCCTATTTTGTTCATGCATCACCTAACCGTGGCAGAAGGAGCTAAACAGGTAAAACAAAAGCTCAGAAAGATGCACCCACAAATTGTTGTTCTAGTCAAAGCAGAACTCAAATAGCTGTTGGATGTTGGTTTCATCAGACCAATCGATTATGCAGATTGGATCTCCAATATTGTACCTATTAGCAAACCTAATGGTGACATCTGTATCTGTACAGACTTCAGAGATTTGAACAAGGCTTGCCCTAAGGATGACTTCCCCTTACCAAACATCGACATGATTGTCGATCTAACAATGGGTCATGCAATGCTTTCTCTTATGGATGGCTTTTAAGGGTACAACCAGATCAAGATTGCTCCAGAGGATCAACATAAAACTGCTTTCACATGCCCATGGGGAACTTACTGTTGGAATGTGATGCCATTTGGTCTGAAGAATGCGGGGGCAACCTATCAAAGAGCTATGACTACCATCTTTCATGATATGATGCACACCATAATGGAAGATTATGTCGATGATTTACTAGCTAAATCATTAACAAGAGGGTCATCTGGCAATGCTGGGTCAAATCTTCGACAGATTAGAGCAATATCATTTTCGTCTCAATCCAAAGAAATGTGTCTTTGGAGTAACCTCCGAGAAGCTCCTAGGATACATTGTCTCAAGCAAAGGCATTGAAGTAGATCTGGTGAAAGTCAAAGAAATCATGGACATGCCACCTCCAAAGAACATTAGTCAGTTAAGGACACTACAAGGGCGACTACAATCAATTCGAAGATTCATTGCACAACTAGCTGATAAGTGTCATCCCCTCATGCATCTGTTACACAAGAATATCCACTTTCAATGGGATACAAAGTGCTAGCAAGCATTTTAAATGCTTAAGGACTACCTAATGCATACACCCTTGCTGATCCCACCAGATCCAAGTAGACCTCTATTGCTATATATTTCAGCTACAAATACGACATTAGGAGTACTACTGTCACAACCCAATGCAGAAGGCAAAGACTGTGTTGCATACTATATCTCTCGCACATTGGTAGGCTATGAACTCAATTACACACCTATTGAGCGAGCTTGCCTATCAGTTATCTTAGCAACTACCAAATTGAGGCACTACATGTTAACACACAAGGTACAACTCATCGCCAAAATAGATCCACTCAAATACCTCCTTAGCAAGACAGCATTGACAGACCGCTTGGCCAAATGGGTTATGATCTTGAGTGAATTTGATATAGAGTATGTAGACCACAAGGCTATCAAGGGGCAAGCTATTGCAGATCAGTTGGTCGATGCACCCCTCGCAGGTGACCATCCTCTTGTTTGAAACTTTCTAGATGAAGAGCTCTTCATGATCATAGCTACACAACCTTGGAAGCTCTATTTTGATGGCTCATATAATAGACATGGCTCAGGGGTAGGCATTTTTTTATCACACCTCAAGGTGACAACATCCCAAAGTCATACATGCTCACTTTCCCATTCACCAATAATATAGCAGAATATGAGGCCTTGATCACAGGACTCAGATTGGCTATACAATGGCATCTCAAAGAGCTACAGGTATATGGAGATTCCCAGCTAGTCATCTGACAAGTCACCGATGAATACCAAACTAAGGATGATAAGCTCATGCCATATAAAAGGATGGTGGATAGTTACAAAGAATCATTTACAACTATCACATTTGAGCAAGTACCCAGAGACCAGAATCGAGCTGCCGACGCAATGGCTACAATTGCATCTCTCCTAGATCTTCCACAAAATTCAACACGCTACGAGTTCTTGGTAGAACAACTTTGGATCCTCACGTATGATATCCCCAAAACTGAAATGATATGTCACCTAGTCGGTTCCGAATCCCCATGTTATGGTGAGTTCTTCACTTACCTTCGCGATCACACACTTACTCCCAACCAATCCAATAACCAACGAAAAACCTTCATTCGCCAAACCGCTCGATACACCATCATTGCTGAAACCCTATACCGATGAAGTCTTGATGGTACTTTCCTTCAATGTTTGGAACAAGATGAGATAACAAAGGCCTTGGAAGAGGTACATGAAGGAATTTGTGGGGCTCATTTAAGTGGTCCTTTGCTAGCAAAGAAAATCATGCGCGCGGGAGACTACTGGCCCACCATGGAAAAAGACTCCTACTATTTTGTCAGAAAATGCAAAAAATGGAAAGTTCACGGAGACCTGATACATGCACCAGCACAAGAATTGCAACCAATCACAACACCATGGCCCTTTTTTCAATGGGGACTTGACCTTGTGGGTAAATTACATCCATCTTCATCCAATGGCCATAAATTTAGCATTACCGCCACCGAGTACTTCACAAAGTGGATCGAAGCCATTCCACTTACCCAAGTCACTGGCAAGCAGATCGCCTCATTCATCCTTAATTACATCATCTGCCGGTATGGTGTGCCCATGTCCATCATCATAGATAACAACCTTCCTTTCAAAAATTAGGATGTCTGAGAGCTTTGTGAGAAGTTTCACATCCAACACTTCTTTTCCACCCCTATTAACCACAAGGCAATGGTCAAGCCGAAGCATCAAACAAGAACATATTGAGGATCCTAAAAAAGACAGTCAATGATGATGGTCGTGATTGGCACATTCGATTAAATCCAGCACTATGGGCATATCGAACTAGCATTTGAATCCCTACAGGTGCAACTCCCTACTCACTGGTCTATGGAGCAGAAGCCATCCTGCCTATTGAGATTGAAATACCATCTCTACGAGTCTCTTTGCATAATCTGATAGATGATAAAGCATACCGAGTCTCCCATCTTTAGGACTTGGAACTGCTTGATGAAAAGTGACAAGCTGCATACAACCACCTAAAAGCCTATCAACAGTGCATGAGCAGAAGCTACAATCATTGGGTCAAACCTTGTACATTTGAGGTAGGAGATCTTGTCCTCAGGGAGAATCCTCACAACCAACCAAACAGAGAATATCAGGGCAAGTTTGAATCTAACTGGCTAGGTCCATATGTTATCACTATTGTATTCAGGTCTGGGGCATATCAGTTGGCAACTTCAGAAGGAGAACCACTAGCAGATCCGATCAACAACATGCACCTCAAACGATTTCATACATAAGTTGTGTAGAGCATCGGGCTCCTCCAATATGTCAGAAAATACCAAAAACATTTAGAAAAATGTTTTAAAGAAAATACAAAAAAAATAAAGAAAATAGTAAAGAAAAATCATTCATCCAAAAGGTGAAAACCACTACGGTGGCACCTTGGGTAAGTGTGATGGTGAAAACTTGGCAAACAGGTGTCACTCGTAAAGGCTATGGCTCCATTGTCTTTCAAACTTGTTGCAATCACATCCATTGCATCCATTCATCCATCATTCAAAACATGGCTTGTTATTGATCTGCAATCAGGGTTGGTCCTTCATATGTCCTACATCTTGCATCCCGCTTTCATAGCAACATTTAAATTGGGGGAAATGCTCTTAACCTACTGATGGAAGTGGATTCTACATTACTTATGATTCATTGAGTTCCTCATTCAAAATTGGCTGGAAATAATACCAAAAACCTTCGTAAAAGCTCAGAAAATACCAAAAACATTCAAAAACACTCGCAAACTCCAAAAACATGTCAAAAACATAAAAAATAAAAAACATTGCAACATATATTATTCTTTGTACATACACATCACAACAGACACCACACAAACATTTTGAGTTACTTAAATGGTGATCACTTATCAAATCAACCAATCAATCAAAATATCTACACACAGTGGTCTTCACAAGGATGCATCCTTCCTCACAGATAAGACATGGTAACATTTTCTTTGACAAGAATTTTTTTTTACCTGATAAGCACTTGGTCAATTTGTTATTTATTTATTTATTCATATTGGGTTCCTACGCTACTCCGGGATATCCACAAGTGATTAGAGTAGTCGGGATGGCTCTTGATATCTTTTTTTGTTTGTTGTCTGTGGATTGTTCCAATGAAGTTCTGGGACATGTACTAATGGTGTCTACGTGGGAAGTTCACTAAGCTACATGATCATATTCAAAAATACAGTCATGGATCACTATGGCTTACTGACTACAATGTATACCTCGACCATTTGTACATGAACCAGAATGAAGGGGAACTTTCCTTGTCTGCGATGTTTGTTTACAAGTGAAACGCTCAAACTTGGTTCCTACTACCTCAACCAAGAATGATACTACCATGCTCGATGATGAAAATAAAGCACTGTGAATAATCTATGGATCGTCATTTCATCTCATCTGTATATATTGCATTTTGTTGCATTCCACCAATCCATACATCCATATTGCTACATATCATTCATACATAGTCATGACAATGGATACTCTATTTTGCTCCTCGTACATAGGAATGGGTCCTAGGTCCTCCATACCTTCTATCTAACACTGAATCCCCCCCTCACCCTCCCCATCTAGGTCATCATCATAATCCCTTCATCATTTCCCATCAATCCAATCAAACTAGTTACTCTGTCTACACAAACACATCGACTCATGCACACCTAGACTATCAACAGATACTTTTTGATCCATAGGTAATCGATTATGACAAACCTAGACTACAATAGGCATTTATCACAATGAACTAGTCTCAACGGGCTACTATGATTCACCACAAACAACCTACAACACAAACACTATCAATTGATCAACCAATCGAACACAATCACAATGGACAATTACATCAATTGTCTAAGTCTCAAAAAGTATTTTGCTTCAGATTCCTTGACTTCATTGGGCAATTACATCAATTGTCTAAGTCACTACAGGTCACTTTGATTCACTTACTCAGACTTTATCCTGTCCAAGCGAACAACTGACATCAACTGTCACGCTTTGACTCAACCGGGGCAATTCAACCGATTGCACCAGATTGTCCAACCAATTTTGATCAATTGTACAGTATCAATCAAAAGCACACACTACATTTGCACCGTGACCCCCGCATAATTTTGAGGCTTGCCATTTCTTCGTATTCACTCCGTTTTCTCCCATTCTTTCACCATTATTTCTAAATTCTTCTATTCTACCTATCCCCAACTTCTTTCTCTTTTTTCGAGAGATTGCCCGATTTTTCAAAATAATTCAACCCATCTCTCGAGGGGGCATACCACCCATTAAATTAACATTTATGGGGCATAGTTCTTCACATCTATCTTTCTTTCTTTGAAACGACATGATAAACCACACCGTCTCAGAGAGGGGCAAATGTAGTCACATAAATCTTTACCTCTTATTTAACTTACCTCTTAAGGTAACCTTCAAGTCATCTCAAACATTTAATGCTTCTTCCCTCTCCTCTCAAGCCATCTCATGTTGACATTTGTCATCCTGGGATTGGGTTTAAATCCCTCACATGGATCATAAACCCACCAATCTTGACCCTTATTGAGATTACTCAATCTCAATGATCCATTGCCTTGTTTTTCCTATAAATAGAGCCCATTCCTTCTTAATCCAGATCCAGAAATCTTGTATGCATCCAACCTATAGTAAAATTGAGAGAGCATTTAGGAGAAAATCATATCTAGTTTGTTATTTTGGCTAAAATCAATATAGATTAATTAGGTATTTTCTCATATCTAGTTTGTTTGCATTTGCATAGTATTTTGTCTTCATTATTCATAAATCTTGAGTCTCCATAAGACATCCATAGTAGTACAAAAAGATGAGGGCTACACTCATGTGGAACTTGGAGAGGAGACAAGCAACTATGAGCATATTAGAGATCATTTGGGAGGGTTTAGTGTCTTTCCTCCGTTTTTGTGTGTTTTCTATAATATGTTTGATATCTCTCTTGAATAGCATGCTTATGATTGTAGTTTCTTTTATCTTTTGTTTCTGATTGATAATACTAACACTAACGTTTGACTTGTTTTGTGTTCCTAACATCCTTTTTACAGTGCATCAGCTATTATTCAGGAAAGAATGGTGCAAGGGGACTCCTCAAAATCTACCCATAGGGCTGAGGAAAATCTAAGAGAAAAGTAGAAAGAAAACTTGAAGCGGGAGGAAATCTATTAGAAGAAAAAGTCCAGAATTCTGTGGTTGAGAGAGGGTGATAGAAATTCAACCTTCTTCCATAGATCAACTAGTAAACACATGAGAATGAATATGATTTTAAGCCTTGGGGATGACTCAAACCAAGAAATTAAGGATGACACTTAGTTGGGTCTTTTGGCCTCTAATTAATTTTGTAATACTTTTAAAGAAGAGAGCAATGTTAGGAATCTATTGTTGGAGAATCAACTTCTCCAATTCCTTCCTCATGCATTTGATGAGGTTGATAATGCCTTAATACTAGCTCCAATTACTAATGAGGAGGTTAGGAGTGCAATTTTTTCTATGGGGGCTTACAAAGCCCTAGGACTTGATGGCTTTCATTCAAGAGTTTTGAGATATTGTGGGATTTGATGTGACCATGGCTGCCAAGGATCTCTTCAAAACTGGTAAATTGCTGAAAAGACTAAACAATTCTTATATTGCTCTAGTTCCTAAAATTCAGAAGCCCCTAAGGCTTAAAAATTTTAGATCCATGCCTGTGAAATACTATCTATAATATTTTCTCTAAAATTTTGGCGAATAGGATTAAACCTTTCCTGGATGGTTTCATCATTTGTAACCAAAATTGGTTTGTTCTTAGGAGGCAAATTCTTGATGTTGTGGTTACCACTCATGAAATTATTCATTTTATGAATAGGAGCCATCAACCAGGGATTTCCCTCAAGCTTGACATTTCTAAGGTTTATGACAGAGTTAATTGGGACTTTGTTTTTAAAGTTCTAATGAAATTTGGTTTTGGAGGTAGACTTATTAGCTTAATCAGGGAGTGTGTTACCACTATGAGGTATTCTGTGTTGGTCAATAAAGTACCCAGGAGATCTTTTGGAGTGGCTAGAGGCATTTAGCAAGGGAACCCCCTTTCTCCTTACTTGCTCATTATTCTGGCTGAGGTTTTGGGGAGAAATTTTTTAAATCATATTTGCAAGGGAAAACTGCAAGGGGTTAAGCTTGCTTCCTCCCTATGGTCGATTGTTCTGCAATAGTTTGTTGATGATACCATCTTGTTTGGTGTAGCTTCAGTGATTGAGGTGAGCGAATGGAAGAATCTCCTCAACTAGTATGCAAAAGCTTCGATATAGCACATAAATTACATTAAAAGTAGTATTTATTTCTTCAATAATTCAGTGAAACTGCAAGATAAAATCTGGGTTATTCTTGGATGCCAGAGTGTTGCCCTATTTGGGGTCTACTTTGGGATGCCCCTCATAGTTAAAGAGGTATCAAATACTTTTTGGAACACAATATTAGAAAGAATCCAAAGGAAATTGACTAGTTGGAAGGGCATGCTCCTTAGTAGTGTGGGAAAACTTCAGCTCCTAGCTGCCTCTTTGCAAGGCATTCCTATTTATTTCCCTTCCCTATTCAAGATTTTGGGTTCCATGGTAGAAAAACTCGAAAGGATTTAGAAGATTTTTTTATGGACTAGTATGGAGGAAAATAAAAGAATGGCCCTAGTCAATTGGAATAGGGTCTGTTGTCCTACTTATCTTCGGGGCCTAGGAATTAGAAAAAAATCCTTTGCTTAACAAGGCACTCATGGCGAAAATTGGATGGAAGCTAGCCCTTCATAATGTTGATTGGTGCAATGTTATGAGCGCCAAGTATCTTAACCATGAGAAGTTCTATAGAGTTCTTCCAACTCAAGGGTACTCAAGTGACTCAAAGATATGGAACAATATCCTCAAATGGAGAAACATCATTCATTCTAGATTGTTGTGGCAGATTGGGAATGGGGGTAATGTCTGTTTCTAGGAGGATACCTAGCTAGAGGATAAACCCTTAATTTTGCATCATTCCTTTAGGAACATTTGTGATGGTGCTAAGGTGTTCTTTGGAAGTTGAGTCTTAGACTACATCACCCCTACTAAATCTTGGAAAGACATTTTGCAATACTGCCATCATCAACCTCATTTGTTGCATGACGCTTTGGAGCTGTAGAATCTACTAAAACAAACTAGAATTCCCCTCTTCCACAGAGAGAACAAATTTATATAGAAATTGAATTCTGGAGGTGATTTCACTATCAAGTCTGCATATCTCTATCTCCTTAGGGAAAATAATGCTTTGGGGTGGTGGATGAAGGTTTGGAATCAACAACTAATCCCAAAGATTAACCTTTCCTCGTGGACTATCCTACACAACAAGATTCTTACTCAAGATAACCTATCTAAGAGGAGATTTCAATTCCTTAAACGTTCTATGTTATGTGAGCAAGAGGAAGAAAGTTATTCTCACTTATTGATTCACCGCACATTCACATAAACAATGTGGGGTTTGGTGATGCAAAAGATGGATACTCCTTGGGTCATGAATGGGACCTACAACAATTTGTTATGGACTGGAGGGGGCCCTCTCAAAATACCCTAATTAAATAATTATGGAGACACATCCTGCCTTATCTTGGTTGGAGCATTTGGAATGAGAGTGAAGCAGTCACCGACTAGGAGGGACCTCAAAGAGATCAATCCGGACCGGTCAGCAAGAGTAAACACAATGGAAACACAAGGACATGATGGAGGCAATGCAGAACATATTGAATTATATCATGAAAACTGATTAAAATCAACCGATAACAACTTGGTTACAGAAACCGGCTCACAGGCTTGCTAAAACATGTTCAAAATATAGAACATGTCACAACCGGGACCTCAAATCATAAGATCTATCTTCTATGTTTGGTCTAACTTCTTGGTTACATTCTAATGCTCTATTGCAATGATTTATATGATCGAAGGGGATCCAGTCGGCCCAAGAAAGGATCAAAACCCAAAGAACAAGACCTAACGTGCAAAACCAACAAGGTCAGCCTCTGCCAAAGAAATTCCTCCGAAAAATCCAAAGGATGAAGAGTAGATGATAGGAAAATGTTGGCCACACACCAAGGAACACCAGAATCAATGCTTAGGGCTCCACAAGCTACAAAAGGGATCCGGTAGATCACCAATGCAAATAGGTCCAGGCAATCGGTAATAAAAAAATTGTCAACCGGTAACAGGAAATTGTCTCAGAAACCAGTAGTGATAACTTGACGAAAAATGATCCAAATGCTCCACGGTTTGGGAATCCGATGAGCCAAATTTGGGACACACAGAAAGAAATGTTGAAATTGTAAACAGAAAGCAAAACATAAAGAAAATATTTTTGGTTGATGCAAGATTGCTATGAACCGGGGATGCTCCTCCATTAGACATCCGGGGTTGTTGAAAAAAAGTGAGTCTCTCACTTTGTTGGGGTTAGAGGAAAACCAAGGCGATCTACCTCTACCTGAGAAATCTAAGATGAATATTCAACTGGTATGTCCTTCCACTTCACAAGGTACTCCTTATATCGACTACTCTGGGTACTACGCCTAATCCTATTGTCCAAAATGTCTTCAATTTGATCTAGTTCCTTCTGGGGCAATTGTTTCTCCAAGTCTACAATAATGTCCTCACTGAATTCTGGTTCATGATACTGATGAAGATCTGCAATATTAAACACAGGCAAAATACTCAGACTATTTGGTAACTCCACTTCATATGCATTTCCAGAACTGAACATTCTCAAAATCCTGCAAGGTCCAAACTTTTTCATTTGCAATTTGTTATAAGTTCCAACTGGGAATCTTTGTTTTCTCAGATACATCATCACTTCATCGCCAACTTCAAATTCCTTATGTCTCCTCTTCTCATCTGCCTTCTCCTTATACTTGCTATTCACGTCTTCCAAATGCTGCTTAACTTGAATATGTAAGTCCTTCATGTGATCTGCAAATTCTTCTGCTTCTGAACTTCTTCGGTCTTCATTGCTAATATCTCTGAATTTTGATATACCTTTAGGATGTGCTTCGGTAACAATCTCAAAATGTGTTCTTTCGATACTCCTGTTTACTGAATTATTGTAGAAAAACTCTGCTTGTGCAAGAATCAAATCCCATCTTCCAGTTTTATCTCCAACTAAACATCTCAACAAATTTCCCAAGCTCTAGTTAACTACTTCTGTCTATCCATCAGTCTGTGGATGAAAGGTAGAACTGAACTTCAAATCTGTCTTCATCTTCTTCCAAAGTGTTCTCCAAAAATAGCCAACAAACTTAGTGTCTCTGTCTAAAACTATGCTCTTAGGTAATTCATGCAATCTCACTACTTCCTTGAAAAATAGTTCTTCTACATGTAATGCATATGATGTCTTCTTACAAGGTATGAAATGAGCCATCTTCGAGAATCTATCCACTACCACCAATATAGAATCATTCCCTCTCGGTGTTTTAGGCAATCCAAGTATGAAATCCATGCTTATATCCCCCAAGGTCTTACCGATACTGTCAAAGGTTTATACAATCCCACATTTTGACTACTACCCCTTACAACTTTGCACATGTTTCCTAACATCCTTATGCATATGGGGCCAAAAGTAATGCTCACTCACCAATGCTACTATTTTGTCAATACCAAAATGTTCAGCTAATCCTCCACTATCTTTCTTCTTTATTAGATTCTCCCTCATAGAACTCTTAGGTATGCACAACTGAACTCCTTTGAATAACATCCCATCCTGAATGAAGTAATCCAACCACTTGCTTCTATCTACCGTAATCGGTTCTCTACATGCTCTCCAAGGTTCTGCAAAATCCGGGTCATCATCATACAGGGTCTTCAATTCCTCGATTCCTAATACTGTCACTCTCATCTCTGTCAGCAAATTCCTTCTCCTACTCAATGCATCAACAAATTTGTTATATTTCCCACTTCTATGCTTCAATAAAAAGGTGTAACTCTGCAAAAATTCTGCCCATCTCATATGTCTCTGATTCAACTTACTCTAACTATTCAAATACTGCAAAGCTTGATGATCCATATACAACACAAACTCCTTAAGAAACAATTAATGTCTCCACTTCTTCAAGGCTTGAACCATGGCATAAAACTCTTGATCATACACTGAATATCTCCTTCGAGCATCATTCAATTTCTCACTGAAATAAGCTACTGCTCTCCCCTCCTGACTCAAGACTACTCCTATTGTTGTTCCACTTGCATCACAATCCACTTGAAATACTTTATTAAAATTTGGTAAAGCTAACATAGGCTGCTCAGTCACTTTCCATTTCAATAGTTCAAAACTTTGTTTGCTCCGGTGGTCCACTTGAATTCCTTCCGATCTCCCCTCATGGTCTCAGTCATAGGGTTACAAACTGAACTGAAATTTCTGATGAACTTTCGGTAGAAACTAGCCAATCCATGAAATGATCTTACCTCTCCAATGCTTTTCGGTTTAGGCCACTCAAAAATTGCTTTTAATTTCTAAGGGTCCATCTTCAAACTATCCTCAGATATCACAAATCCCAAATAGACTAACTCATCTTTCATGAAAGTACACTTCTTAAGATTTATCAACAACTTTTCTTCTCTCAACCTCTGCAAAACTTATCTCAAATGCAACAAATGCTCCTCTTTTATCTTATTGAAAATCAAAATTTCATCCAAATATACAATAACAAATTTATCCAATAATTTCTTCAATACCTCATTCATTAGCCTCATGAAAGTACTCGGTGCATTAGTTAACCCAAAAGGCATCACTAAGCATTCATCCAGTCCTTCTTTTGTCTTGAATATTGTCTTCCACTCATCTCCTTCTCTGATCCTGATATGATGATATCCATTCTTCAAATATATCTTTGTAAAGTATTTGGCTTCGCTCAAACAATCCATTATGTCCATCCATCCTAGGCAAAGGAAACCAATATTTCACTGTGATCTTATTTATTGCTTCGGAATCGGTACACATTCTCCATTCTTAATTTTACTTAGGTGCTAATACAACTGGTACTGCACAAGGGCTCAGACTTTCTATGATCAAACATTTCTTCAACAACTCCTGCACTTGTCTATTAAGCTCTTCATTGTCTGTCGATGTCATCCGGTGTGTAGCTTTGTTAGGCAAACTAGCTCTGGGAACCAAGTCCATCCAATGACTGATACTTCTCAAAGGTGGCTATCCATCAGGTACATTATCTAAAATGATGTCTTCATATTCTGTCAGCAAATATTTTATCTTTTCCGGTTGTTCCTCTTCATGCTTTGGATTCCTAGTCTTCCTACGAACTAAGGCAAAACACACATTCTCATGCCTCAATCCATCCAAGAATTTCCTTCCATCCACCAAACTGATTCTAGCATTCATACAAAATTCACACTTCAAAGGTTCCTCCAAGGGTAACAAAGTTTGCTTCATCCCATTAGCCACAATAGTGTATGTATTCTTCCTCCCATCATGTACTGCTTGTCTATCAAACTGCCAAGGTCTACCCAACAAAAGATGACAAATATCCATAGGCATAATATCACATAAGACTTCATCATGATAATTCCCAATTTTCAATTTCACTAAGCACCGCTCACTTACTAACAACTTATGTTCATCCCGAATCCAAGCTATCTGATAAGGCTTTGGGTGTTTCAATCTTTCCAAATTCAACTTATTCACCATCTCTTCTAAAACAAGATTATCTGAACTACCACTATCAATAACAACTTTACAACACTTACCAAATACCTTACATCTGGTCTTGAACAATTTCTTCCTCTACAAGGGCTCTTCATCTCTCCCGGTATCACACAAAGCTCTCCTCATCATCAATAGTTATCCATCTTCCAGTTTATTATCTAATCTGGTGGGATTTTCTTCCACCATTGTTTCTCTTCCAGAATTCTCTGTATTCTTACACTCAAAAGCACGATGTCCTTCTCCTCCACACTTATAGAAAGTTCCTCTAAACACTCTCATGTGTTGTCTTTCAAAATTCTCACTCTAGTAGCCATCCGGTTCTCTCCTCCGGTATAAATTTCTATCATCATTCCACTATGAATTACCTTCTTTGTTCACTTATTTGTCCTTGTTCTAATCTGTACAGGTTCCTCTACCTCCGCTATATCCTCTTCCTCCTTGAAATCTTCCTCCGGAAAAACTTCCACCTCTGTCTCTCTATCTCTACTCATGTCTTTTGTTTAGTTTCTCTTCTACCTTAAGGGCATAATGGTAAGCCTCTTCAACACTCTGTAATTTGATCAAACTGAGTTCATCTTAAATAGAAACCCGCAATCCATTCAAATATCTTGCAACTTGTTCAACTTCATCATCAACATGTCCGGATTTGATATTCAACTTGTAAAATGCCTCGGTGTATTCCTTCACAATAGATTCCTTCTGTATCAAATTTTGCAACTTCTGAAATAGATTCACTTTATAATCAACTATCATAAATTTTGATTTCAACTTAGCAATCATCGGATCATATGTCTTGATATTCTCTTTATGTCTTCTCTGTTTATCAACTGGCAAATACTCCCACCAAAGAGATTGTTGATGTAATTAATTATTCATGTTGGATATTATTACACCTTACTTAAGTTTACTTAGGTACATGCATTTCATAGTAGTTTGGGTATGAGACACTTGGGTGTTTGTGCCACATTGGGATAGTGTGTGTAGGAGAATTTCCACCTTTTGTGGTCTTAATTTGTTGTTACATTTCACCTTCGGTGGGTGATCGACCTCATGTGGAATATTATATTGTTTCTCCTACCTACCACACCTATTTCCTACCTACCCTTGTTTCTTATTGAGCCACATGTCATGTTTGTGTGCTAACATATCCATATAGCCTTGCCTATATAAGCAGGCTCATGTTCATTCTATGTAACAATGATTGATGATCCAGTTGATTAGTATTTTCATCTTGATAGAATACAGTTTATTCCTATCATTTATTTTGTCTCTCTATTTTACTTTTCATTGAGCTATTGATCTTGGTAAAATCTCACATGGTATCAGAGCCTAAAGGGCTTCTTTGATTAGTCATTTTGGAGGCTTTAATTTTCAGATTTGGGGAATCTGCATTTTTTGGGGCATCCTACAACGATTTGGACATCACGATTGTGTCCAGGACGTTGTTTCCATGAAAATCGAGTATAAACTCAACCTATTTTGGTGAGATAAATCTTTTTGCCAATTTTGCTATATTTGTACAGATTTTTCAAAAAAAAAATTCTGAGGAAAAAATAAAAATAAAAAATTTGTAGTTTTAGAATTTTTTTTTTTCTATTTTTTCCGAGGGGGTTTAACCCCCCCCACAACACCATACCATAGAATTTATTTTTGCAGGGGCCCGCTGAAGTCTGTTCGCCGCCCGTGCTCTCCCTGCAACTCATCCTCCTTTCCGTCGATGGTTTTTCTGTCGGTCTCGCCATCGACTTGTCATTCTTCGATCACCGCGAGCTGACCACCATTCGACGCTCACCTTCTTGCCTCCCTTGGTGTCGCCCATAGTCTTCTCTGCCACCGACATTCTTCACCCAACTCCCACCTGGTCTTCTCTGTCGCCGACCTCGACCCCGACCATTGCTCCATGACCTTGGCCATTGCTTCACGACCCTGACCATTTCTCCCTCTCCGACAGGTTTTTAATTGACGGGACTCACGTCCACCACGTGGAAAGTAGCCATTGGCCCATGGGATACACACGTGGCGAAATTTCATTTGTTTGACCTTTACATCAAATCCGTACTGCCACATCAACTGTATGACCAAATCAGTATTTGCCACATCATCATGTCCGTACAACACAAACGCCATGCAGGGCGGAGGTGAAGGTCTTGCGACAGCCAGACGGGCGTCAAATTTAAGCTCGTCATTTGCTGACGTTAGCACTGCGTCAACAATATTTTGAAAATTTTGGACCCCCTCTCATTTGCATTTTTTAAATTGCAGTCCAACTTCAAATGGCCCTAACTTGCTCATTTTGGCTCCTTTTTTGGTGCAATTTTTTTTTGAAATGGGCAAGAGTCTTCGTTCTCTTTGCAGTGGTAGAGGAATTTTATGATTTTGATAGATGAATTTTTTAGAATTTGCAGATCTTCATGACTCTACCTATCTAATCCCAGATTTTGCAACTTCAGAGGCTTCGTTTGGGGTCATAGACCTCTTTTTCAGGTGCCATTTTTTTTAAAGTGCATAATATTTCATCTACTTTCATAATCTGCCATTAGTTTGTAGTAATTTTGAGTAGAAATTATACTTTCAATATTTAGTCTATTTGGTACTTGCATTTTGCTTGGATCTCAATTTAGATCTCTTGCAGTATTTATTGAAGTCACTTATAGCCTATTTGAGGCAACTGTAAAGTTGAAATCAGAAGTCCACCTTGCCTTGTTTTGCAAGTGGCCATTGTATACACACTAAGTATAAAGTGCCAATTCATCATTTTGGGGGGGATTTCTTGATTGAGTAATTTGGGGGGGTGTCTTGTGTGATTGTGCCTCTCTTTATCTTGTGTTTTTTCATTTTGGTGCTATGGGTTCTCCTAAATTTCCACTTTTAACTCCTCATAATTATGCTTCATGGAAGATTAAGGCATGGAGTAAACTAATGGAAAAAGGACTCGTTCATTATGTAAATGGAACTATAACAACACCACCTGATCCTACGGCTGATCCTAATGCCAAAATTGAATGACTCACTAAGAATGCTATGGTACTTAGAACTCTTAGAAACTATGTATCAGATGACCTCATTTTTCACATTGATAAGTGTACAACAATTAAAGAGGCTTGGGATATTTATGAGAAATTGTATGGTTAAGTTCATGAGATTAAGGGCTACAAGCTTGATAGTGAACTCACAACTTTGGATCCCAAGGGTTTTGATACAATCCAAGATTATGTCACAAAAGCTAATGAGCTAAGGGAAAAGCTAAAGGATAGTGGAATTGACAAAAAGGATGCTCAATTGGTTTATAACTTGTTGGACAAGCTTCCTTTAGAGTATGCAGCCTTTGTATCTAGCTTTCACACCCATAGGTTAGCTCCAAGTTCCTCATACACTTCTCTCTCATTTGATTCATTCACGGAGATGTTGATACTTGAGAAATCTAAGTTGACCAAGATGAGGATTCTCAAATCTTAAAAGTCACAAGCATTGGTGGCTAATAAAGGGAATCAAAGCAATCGAGGAAAAGGCAAGAATCAAAAGCAACCTAAGTCAAAACCACAACAAGATGGAGCAGAATCATACTCTCGACAACAAGGTGATTCTACATCCTCACCTAAGAGAAAATCATATAAGGACAAATTTTTTTTGTGCATATTGCAAGAAGTCGGGACATGATGAACAACATTGTTACAAGAAGGATATTGATGAGTTGAAGAATCTTCCTGAGAAGAACAAAATCAACCTACCTTCTAGAATGTCTACATCGACTTCTTCTTCCAAAGAAAAGGATAAAGGAAAGGATCACTCTTTTGGGAAAGATAAAGGAAAGGGACAAGCTCTTTGTGCTACTACAAGTCAGATTCAGGGAGATGGCTTCTAGATTCAGGGGCTTCTCATCATATGGCATCTTTGCAATCTATATTCTCTTCATTTGAGCATTGCCACATATTGCAGATTTTGATGGGGAATCATACATACATGGATGTGATTGGGACAGGATCTATTGCCATTGGGGATAACTCCTTCAATGATGTGTTGTGTGTAACCCACTTGACAAACAATCTTCTTTCCATCTATCAAATCACACATGGGGAAACTAGGAAAACTGTGGAGTTCACACCTAATTCAGTTATCATTAGAGACTTGGAGGCTAGAGCTATCATTGCGATAGGGATGATTGATCATGCATCTCGGTTTAACTCTTTTTCACATTTTGGTCCTATTGATGAGGTTGATTCTTCCTATGTCGATGATTCAGATTTTGAGGAGAACTTTGGGCACTTGATATTGGGGATTCTCACATGTGACCCCATTCTTGAGCCTTGCATTTCATCTCCTCCTATTGATATCACATCACCTATTGCACCTGATGATGCAGATAGTGCAACAATTTTGCCTTCTTGTGATTCGGTGAAGCAAGATATTCCTTGTCTTCCAACTTCAATTCATTGGGATGACTACTTGATAGACATTGCAGGTTTGTTTGTGGGGTCCTACATTGCACATTTGGGAGACATCATTGATGACATTCATCTTCTCTTTGATGAAGATGATCCTTCTTCGATTGTTGCGAGGGAACACTCTAAACCTAGTGTGCATTCTCTACATGATCATTATTTTGAGGTTGATATGATCGTGGGTACTTTTGTACAACAGTTGTAGAAGGTCTCTTTATCTTTAGAGGAGATATGTGAGTCTTTGGATATTGTTCTACATTCATCTCCACTAGATCTTGGAGTGCCTTTTTTAGCACTGTGGAGTAGTTTACCACCTTTGGAGGGGGTAACTTTCGGCATCGACTTGCGAACACTTGAGTTGTTTTCAGAGATTCCATTCATCATGAGTATTTTTCCTACATCTTCCCTTAATGATTGGGCAGACTTCATGGATACACCTTTGGTTTTGTTTCTTCCTAAGAGGAGGAATGTTGTTCGATGTTCATGGAGAAGTTTCTTCATACATCATCAAGCTTCTATCATTGGTGCAGATTCTACATTGAGGGGGGGCTACCTAGTCTCTCTTCTTCTCTCATATGGGGGGGAATTTTCCCTCACAAGGGGTTTTGTCCTTCTCATACTTCTATGAGAGTTCTATGTATATAGTTTTCATCTCTCTTTTGGGGGAGGGTTTTTTCTCATTGGGTTTTTCTCTCTTTCCTCGCTTTGTGAGAGATTTCATTGCATTGGTTTGCATGCATTTGCATTTGTACATGGGTACATGGCCTCATAGCTAGGACCCATCTTGCATTGCTTAGTTGCATTGTATACTTAAGTGCATTCCCCTAAGTTGCACTTAAGGGGGGGTGTTGGTGTAATTAATTATTCATGTTGGATATGAGACACTTGGGTGTTTGTGCCACATTGGGATAGTGTGTGTAGGAGAATTTCCACCTTTTGTGGTGTTATTTTGTTGTTACATTCCATCTTCGGTGGGTGATCCACCTTATGTGGAATATTATATTGTTTCTGCTACCTACCTACCCTTGTTTCTTATTGAGCCACATGTCATGTTTGTGTTCTCACATATCCATATAGCCTTGCCTATATAAGCAGGCTCATGTTCATTGTATGTAACAATGATTGATGATCCAGTTGATCAGTATTTTCATCTCGATAGAATACAGTTTATTCCTATCATCTATTTTGTCTCTATATTATACTTTTCATTGACCTCTTGATCTTGACAAAATCTCACAAAGATGCAACAAGCGTATTTCACCTTCCTTTCTTTTGCAGTGTTTTCAAAATCAAAATATTTCTCCATCTTTAAGATCCAATTCATCATATTCTGGTGCGGTAAAATGAGGTTTTAGTATCCGCCCTACTCAAAACCCTTAAAAACCTTTCCTCATCTGAATCAACAACCAGTGGGTTTACTTGTTTTGTCGAGGCTTCTTCTCCTTCATCTTCACTTACATCTTCAATGTGTCAGCCTCTTCTCTGGGCTGTCTCCATGGCTTCCAACCAGGCTACTATTCCTCGCAACATTTCCATTATAGCAGCGTCTGCATTCCCAGGTGCTCCACCATTCCTAGTTCCTCTTTGCACCATCTTTACGCCAGTCCTCTGCAGCTGCAGGTTGGATCCACAATCTGCCACCCTACAACAAAATTCTCAGGACAATGCAATCTCCAGAATTAAAACTCTCTCTAATACCACTTGAAGCAGTCACCGGCTAGGAGGGACCTCAAAGAGATCAATCTGGACCGGTCAACAAGAGTAAACACAACGGAAACACAAGGACATGATGGAGGCAATGCAAAATAGATTGAATTATATCATGAAAGATGATTACAACCACCTAGTAACAACCGGGTTACAAAAACTGGCTCACAGGCCTGCTAAAACATGCTCAAAATACAAAACAGGTCACAACCGGGACCTCAAATCTTAAGATCTATCTTGTATGCTTAGTCTTACTTCTTGGTTACATTCTAATTCTCTATTACAATGATTTATATGATCCAAGGGGATCCGGTCATCCCAAAAAAATATCAAAACCCAAAGAACAAGACCTAACATGCAAAACCAACAAGGTTGGCCTCCGTCAAAGAAATTCCTCCAAAAAATCCAAAGGATGAAGAGTAAATGACAGGAAAAGGTCAGCCACATGCCAAGGAACATCAGAATCAATGTTGAGGGCTCCGCAAGCTATGGAATGGATCCGATAGATCACCAATGCAAATAGGTCTAGGCAACCGGTAATAGAAAAACTGTCAACCGATAACAGGAAACTGTCTCGGAAACTGGTAGCGATAACTTGCCGGAAAATGATCCAAATGCTCCATGGTTTGGGAATAAGGAAGATGATCAAATCTCCAAGTAAAATCCAACTCCACAGGTTCCAGTGAGCCAAATCCAACACACACAGAAAGAAATGTTAAAACTAAAAACAAAAAGCAAAACATAAAGGAAATATTTTTGGTTGATGCAAGTTTGCTATGAAGCGGGGATGCTCCAACATTAGAGAGGAACAATATGATCTTCTATGATTTGGAAAACCTTTTTGAGGTTATTTGAAAATCCTTCTCTAAGCTCCTCATAGATAACTCATATGTCACCACTTTCTCCTATGCATCCTTTCCCCCCTCATCGTTTGATGATAAGATTGCTAAGAATTGGGGCTTGCCTAGTTCGTATGCCAAATTTAACAACACTAAAAGGATGTTGAGAAGGAATACTAGATGTTGTCCACCTATGTTGGAGTGGTTTGAGTTGAATTTCAATGGCGTTTCAAGATAGTCCCTGGGTGAGGCGGCTATAGGGGGAGTCATAAGGATGCATACGGGGGAGATGGTGGCAGCTTACTCTAAGAATTTGAAGGGAAGTACAAATAACCAAGCTGAAGTGATGGCCTTACTTTGGGGACTCAAACTTGCCCTTTCAATCAAATTGAAGGCTTTAACCATTGACAATGATTCCAAACTCATAATTGATGTGGTTAAGGGACTGAACAAGGTTAGTTGGTCAATTATGACCTTGACGAATCGCACAAGGATAGCTTTCACATTTTTTGCTACTTTTATGGGAGAGAGTTCACAAAGTTTTTTTGTGTTTCTTGGGTTTTTTGGAGAAACCTTCTCACTACTTTCAGAATGGGGGGAGATTGTGTGCATGTTGAGCCAGAGAAGCCGGATGAGTTCAAGAATATTGATATTGTGTGGCAAATTTGTAAGGAAGGAGGGGTTGATGGGTACCTTGAAATTTTGAAAGGGTTTCATGAGTAATTGTCTATATAATTTGCCACCTCTTCCGTCAATAGGAGAGTCACGGTGGGAGGAATTTTGTTCAAATTAAGTGAGGAGGTGATAGTGCAAGCGATTGGCCTTTCCATGGAAGGCAAGAAGTGAAGAGAACCAATCATGTGGCAAATAGTGAGAGCCTAAATAGGTTCTTTCATGGAAATGAAGCCCTAGTCAAGGTGCGGGGTGGATATGCGACAGAGGAGTTGCCTGACCATTGGAAAATGGTATGCCTGATCATAATGAAGTATTTTACATTGTGTAACGTCCTAAAATTACACCCCTTGCAATTTTGACTGCATTTGGGTCTTTGCCTTAGTGTTTGCGCCCCTCAGCCTAACTGGAGACCTGAATATTCTCATACAAGTCAAAACATGCATTTTATTCAACCCTGCCCTAAAATAGGGCAGGACTAGGGCGTGGTGCCCTAGGATCCACTGGGACCAGGCTGTGGTGCTCTGGGATACCCTATGTGGGACCTATTTTGGGGTCCCTCCATTGTGCTTGTCTCAAATTAGAGTGGGCAAATCCCCCCTATGTCGACCCAAGTCGGAAAATCGGTCAATTAAACCCACTGGCAAGTATATAAGAGAGATTTTCCCTCTCATTTGACATCCATCCACAATCATTATCGAGCATTCAAGAGATCAAGCATTCAAGCATTCAAGAGCAATTGAGCATTTTCAGCCCTCCTTCAAGATTTGGAGCAGTAATAGAGACAAGATTTCAAGCATTTAAGAGGAGATCAACATTCTACTTCACGGAACCCTAATTCCATGTGGAGGCAAACAAAACTTTACAAGGAGGTATAAGTATCTCAATTTTATTCAATTCAACATCCCCTCAAAGAGGAGGATCTCTACATTCAGTCATTTTATTTACATTAGTTTAACCACTTGGTTAATTCCAAAACTGAGGTTTGATCTGAAGGCAAACCCATATTCCCAACACATTTCCCTTTCTTTCTGTGTGTAGGAAACAGGTGCACAATTGTACTTCTAGAATTAAGCTTTATTCACAGAGACGGAAAAACCTTTTTCGACACACGGAAAGTTCAGAGGACCGATAGGAGGGCGCCCCTATCCAGACACACAGTCCTTGGAACTTTTGCCGGATTTCGCAAAGCAACTCCGAATCATCTCAAACTTCTCAGATCCAGGTGCACGACTAAATCTTGAATCTATAGCTCATTGTTTTCGCATACTTTGTCTTCATTTTCAACACTTTGTCCTAATTCAATTAATCTACTTACAAAAGAGGGTTGATTCCATTCCAATCTACTTAGTATTCAATCCTTGCATCCTTTGGGATTGGATCTAGTAGATTCATCCCCCTCTTTTGAATGTAAAGTCTCCCCAAGTGAAAATTGAACCTTAGTTAAGTTCCCCATCTTTCTCCCACTTGGCAAATTTGGCTAAGGTTCCCAATTTTCCACTTTACACTTTGGAGACCTCTTTAAAGTTATTATTTTTATCATATGTCACTTATGAATCATTTTAGGAATCATGACTTTACCTCCTCGTTTTTCCTATTTAACTCCTTGGAACAATTTGTGAAAGAGGCCCTTGACCCTAAAAACCAAGATAAAAAAGCACATGCCTTTGCACTGAGGCTTGATTTATAGATTATATTCTTTCCACTTGGTTCTGTGTCCACCTAGGAATATCATGGTTATGGAAGCCCCTACCTTGAGTGCCCCCAATTTAATTGGTATGTGTGGTGCTTGGAAAAAGTAATACATTCGCCAACCTAAGGTTACTTTTTTTGCTTCCCCTAAAACCCCCTCTTCCTCAATTGTCATTATAGAGATTGGTTCGTCTAAGGACAAAAACACCTTGACAAAAAGAAAAAAGGAAAGAATGCTAGCACTGCAAGAAAATTACTATTCTAGAAGATTCCAGCAAGGAGGAGGTTGGAAGGGATAGAAACAACAAAATTGAAGGTAGAAGAAGGTCGAACAGGTTGGCCTCTCATAGTTCTAGGAAAGGTAAAAGACTTACGCTTGTTGATTATGGCTCGGAAGATGAAGAAGAAGAACAAGGGAAGGATTGTGAGGAAAAAGAGGAAGAGGAGAATATGGATGGTGGTGGGGAAGAATTAGAGGAGAACCCAGAGAACTTGGTGAACAATAGCTAGGTTGAATAGGGGAACCCAACTAGGGATGAAAAAATGGAGGAGCTCGCCATGGAGGAGGATGCTAAGGAAACCATTGTGAGTGAAAGTTGCATGGGATGTCAAAGGGCTTACAAAGAGCTAAAGGTCATGGGGGAGGAACTACGTATGTTGAAGGAAAAAATCTTTGACTTGGAGAAGAAGATGGCCATCATCTCCAAGTTCAATCTCTAAATTATGCACAGCTCGGAGACATCTCTTTGTTTAATGTAGGATAGGGCTCTGGGAGACGCAGCGAACAAGGATGACATCCACAAGGAGCTCTTTAAGTTCTTTACGAAGGACTAGAATAACGTCTTGCTACAAACGGGACATGGTGTCAAGAAGTTGGTCATGATTCATGTTGTAGGGGTTCCCTTTTATGTTGTTTATGTCCTTTGGAGCTTGGCTCCTCTATTAAACAATTTAGCTAGTTACAACTTGTTTACTATTAGCTGATGATCTAATTTTGGAATATGGTTTTACTTTCTGGTTGGTGGTTTTTATCTGCTTACAAACTGTTGCAGATATAGTTGTTTTTTTCTTTTTGGTTGTGGTTTTGCTGATGTTTTTGGACACCTTTGGGTTGTGGATGTTATAGGGACAACACCCTCCTTATGCTACTTTTAATATCAAAAACAAATTTATTAGTGCTATTAAATGAGTTTAAATATTATAAAGTACATCTTTAGTTTTGATACAAATGTACAAAATTATTTATTTATCAATATTAACTAGCTTAATACTTAAGCAAATTAAGAACAACATAATAAATATATAAATAGACATCCAACAATATGAGTATTGTAAAAGGGAACTATTGACATCTTTACATAATTTTTTTTTTAAATAAAAGTGGATTATTCCACTAAACTTTTTTATTAATATTTTTGAATTTTTACACAGGATTCAAAAAGCATACTAGAGGAAAGAACCCCGGGAAGAAAACCTCCGGTCACAACTCATAAAATAAACCTATAGTATCTAACGGATCAGTTTATAAAGCCGCCCAAAACCACATACAAAATGCGGTCACAACACATATAATATCAATTTTGCATAGAGCCCATATGACAATTTGTCAAAAAAACTCATCGGATAATTTTCAAATGTAGACTCCACATCTGCTATCAATGGAAGAAGACAAAATTTTCCAAAGCCCTGTGCCAAATCCCATGAGCCAAAAACCTTCCTGCCAAAAAAGAAAGTATCAAAAAAACTTTGGAAAAACACTATTGTATCAAATACCATGACATCTTTAGATAATTTTAATTACAATAACTCCAAATTATTTGTATTTAATTCTAAATACTTTTAAATATTAATAATTCTAATAATTATCCAAATTAGATCATTTGGAATGGTCATTCACACTATAAGAATTTTTATGTGGTCTTAGATCTCATATCTATGACACACTCTAGGAGGAAAAATACTAAAATTCATAACAAATGTAAAATATGTTCTATTTATTAACCACTCAAAATCCTTGGACAAGATGATCCTAAGTGTATTATGTACCTTGAGTTGAACTCATTCTATGTATCCCCCACCAGACCCATCTTCTTCCTTACGTGATCTTTCATGCCCTTCCAAGTATCCCATGACTACTTTATATAAAAATTCAAGGGGTGATTTACAAGTCATCATAACCATTTCACAAATGTCATCTTTAATTATTATTTAATAAATATAAGTATTCCTCCCTTGTAAAAGAATTGTATGTATCTATGTATGTATCTATGTATACATATCTACTTATAAACACTTTACACCTATCTACCTCATTTTGCACTTAGTTTTGTACTTGTCTGTAATAAGAGTGAATTGGGATGATCTTGATCCCCTTGAAGCATACATTACCTCTTAAACACCTCATATAAATTGAACATGACACCTCATACGATAGGTAACCCACTTCATCCATGTTCATACTTTTGCACCACTTTGGACACTAACATGACACACTAATGTCTTGTACGTTCAAACCACTTTTTCTTACCTAAGAACCTATCTTTTCCCCTAAAAGTAAACTATAATTCTTTCCTAAAAATAAAATCATATCTAATATTTGTCTATTTCAATGGGTTATTAAAAATAGAAAGTATCCATAATCATTATTTAGAATAGTTATGCACCTATTTTCTTTCTGAGACAACAAAGGGAATGTTCCATAGTTGCTATGCATACATACAATCCTATTAATAACATCTTCATGTTCCAACACCTAGGACACACCAACATATTTTTACATAATTTATGATTAAATTTCTGAATCCTTGAGCAAGGTAAAACCCTACATGTTGTATAAGCATCCATTATCTCCACTTGTCAAACCTAATAGGTACTATAAAGTTGATATAAGTGCTAAAAGTTGCATGTTTTCATTTCATCAAGTATAGAGGAGATGTCAATCAATATATACATCACTTTTCTAAAGAGATACTACCATGTTGTTTGGACACACTACCATGATATGAGGCCCACCCTAGGGTGCCAAGATAAAGTTCTCTAATGGTCAAATGGTTGCATGTTTCACCAAGACTTTGGTCATTTACTTAGGGGCTTATCACCCTATGAATATATTAAATTAGACAATGGTGTGTGATATAAAGTAAGTTAGATTATTGCAAATTAAAATTATGATTTAAACAAAATGTGTAATAATCATAATTTAGAGTTGATGGTTTGTGAGATTAAAGGGTAGTTTGTTATCTTTTTTTTAGGTGGTTAAGATGGAATTGTGCAATTAAATGCTTTGATTATCTATGAAAGATTAGGTCATTCTATGTGCAACTCTTGTCAAGAGCTACTTAATCAATGGCTCTAAACAACTATAATCCTTGAGAATTTTATTGATTAGAATCAAATAAATGATCAATGCTAGGTTAATGTTCCATTAAGTTATTTTCAGATGGAAATTGATTAATGATAATGAGCATGATTATGCATTCTTTAAATTATGTTTCTTTAGATGGGGTTACTATGAAGATCTATTAACATGTTAAATTGAGCATGCAAGATAATTTCATGGCCAATGAATTGGAGGTCTCCTCGAAACCCAATGTGATCAAACTATGAAAACAAGACCATAACACATTTAAACGGAATATAGCCTTGTTTGTGATGTATTTTATTTATAAAGTTAATGTGAGTGATTCTTTAAATGTTGTTAAGAAGGCCACTAGGTTGGGTTTTAAGGTTGTATTTTTTTAATTTTCGATTTTTGAATTTAGTCATTTTGTGGATTTTAAAGGATTAAAAAGGGGATTATTTTATACATTTTTATGGGTTTAGTGTCCTAGGGAAGGTACACATGGGTTAGGTAACTTTTCAACCCACAATCTTTGACTTAGTTCAAGACACGACACCTCAAAAATGGCCTTTATGAGGTTTGACAAAAATGAAATTTGGGAGTTGGAATTTTGACTTGTCACATTTTTGTTCCTCTTCCCTAAGCTCATTTATGATATTGGGAATGCCCACAAGGGGCTCACACAAGTATGAGCCACCTTTGTAAGGCTTTGTGGGGATGAGTGTACAAGTACACAATCCTTCTCCCAAAGTCTCACACGTGTGGGAGAGTGTGTCTTGAAGAGTGAATGGGAAGGTGACAATTATCACTTCCCCATTCAAGGGTTTCAAATTTCAGACTTTCAAAATCATTCACTTTAGGAGGATGATGAGGCGTTATAAATATTATCGTTGATGTCAAAGGATACCTAATATCACAATATTTTATTGAAGTTGAAAAAGAATTAAATGATTGGATGACTCATGGAATACAATTATGATTTGATGATTTAAACTATAATAACTGACTCATGGAATAAAATTATGATTTAATGACCACCAAAAGGACGCCTAAAATTGAACTTTGACGATGCCTCACAAGATAATCCTAGCCCATTAGGTACTGATTTTATAATAAAATATGATCTTGGACAATTGATGTGGGGTGGCTTGGCGAAATTACCCGACCCAACTAACAATGATGCCGAATATACAGCCATTCTTGATGGTTTGTCTTTATACAAGGATAAGAAATTGAAAAACATTGATATATATGGGGACTCTCTCAATGTGGTAAGAGTTGTCCTCATTAGGAATGCTCCAAGTTTGAAATCAACCATGTGGTTGGAAGGTATTCGTAAAGTTATAGATTAAATAGGAGATTATAATATTAGACACATATACCAAGAAGTGAATTCAAAGGCGGATTTCCTTTTGAACCATGCAATAGATCAAGATTATCATTTCAAACAACATTTTGGCCTAGGTTGGACTAAAGTTATCTGATGGGAGATAATGTGGACCTAGGAACTTATGTGGTAAACATGTGAATTGGTCTTGATTGTCATCGACAGTCAACAAGAACCAAATTAAGGATGAAGCGTATAAGGTGTCGATCTCAATGAAACGGTAAGGAATTATTTGATCCCATGCCATGAAACCAATCTCAGATACACAAGATCTTGCACTACCATGTCTTGATAGAGTTGAGCCTATATTATGATTTTCCCACACATGGCATTCACGCCTTTTTTGTATTGCAGACTAGATGGTAACCTCTTCTGCTAGTTTGAAGTAGAAGCAAGACTTCATCACAATACTAGAATGCAAGTGCAACCGTCAATAAAAATTTGTGGAAGAGTAGTTGAGTGAGGTTTTCTCCTTCTCTAGGGACATGACATAAGCTTTATTAGAGATATCATCAAAGAAAAGATCTTAGCCAGCGTGCATACTAATAATTCAGAGCTCTTAGAGTGCTTCATTTACAAAATTTTGTGCACCATGGGAGATGCCAAGTGGATTGTGGATGCAATAAAGTGGCTAGTTCATCCCAACTGAAAAACTTGGTGATCAATGCAATGAATAGTGCTTCTTTGGAACCTGAAAGCGACATGATTGGGGATTCTATTTGTATAAAAGCTTGGAAGGATAGTCAAGAATTCAAGGAAATTGTAGCGGTAATGTAAGAAGGGATTGAGGACAATAGAATGGTCACTTATGAGTGCTTGGTATGCTTCAACAAGGATGCTCTCACTCTAGCATAGATCGAACACCTTCAAGAAATCCTTGAGGCCATTTGAATTGTATTGTACACTTTACGTAATAAAGCAATGTAATTTCTTTGGATAATAAATGAAAGGGAGCAATTTGTCAAATGGAATAATAAAAAAATTATGATTTAATTTTTATGGATGATTCATGGAATAATATTATGATTTAATATAATTATTATAATCAATTTAAAGAGGCCGGCTTCTCTTTGAAAAGGCATTAAGTGATATAAATAGAAGTTGGAGTTGAGGTTAGAAAATAAGCATTTAATGTAATATCATTCAAAACAAGAGAAGAGTAGATTTATTGCAACAAATTGTTTGAAGAAGAAGAGCATATGTGAAAAAGTTGTAGCAAATCTTGTGAAGTATGAAATGGCAGATTTATTGTAGCAAACTTTGTAAAGTATGATTGTGTAGATTTATTGTAACAGATTTTTGAAGTATGAAAGTGTAAATTTATTGTACTAGATTTGTGAAGTATAGAAGTGTAGATTTATTGCAATAGATTTGTGAAGTATGAAAGTGTACGTCCTCCTTGCTATAAATGGCTACCTCCTAGTCTTCTCAACCTTAGATGCTATCTCCATTTGGGATAAATCCCATATGGGCCCTCTTCCAAATGGTCACCTCAAAGGAATTTTAAATTCCTTTATTTATCTCATTCCCTCACCTATGGAGTGTGACGACAAGAAATACCTTTATGGTAGATCTTTTTATCACCCCAATGGTACAATCTTCCTCTCAAGACCTCCCATGTTGCCACTTAGTAACATCTCATGGATTGAGAGGACCGAATCTCTCCCAACCGTTGATCCTCATCCTTTCATTATAGTCGTACATTACATATCTCTTCTCCTCATATTATCAAACACTTAGCCAGTTTTCATCCATATTGCATCCAAATCTTGAGAGTGTCATTATGTTGCCAAAATTGCATGAACACACATCAAATTTGAACAACTTGGGCAAATCTATGCAAAAAGGGGATCAACATACTCCATTTTTTATGGATTTTGCTATGGTTTGAGCTCTTTTCATATTAACTCGATTGTTGCATTGTTTTGTGTTTGTGATAATTGATATCTCAATTCTTTTTGAAATCAAATTTCATTGCACACATTTTGCGACACCCAGTGGAACCCATATCTCAAGTCAAATCTATCAATTTTAGTATTTTCTAGCCTTTTGACGTCTCCAAGTTGTGGTTGACTGGATACATCTCAATTTGGGCAAACTTGCACACGCATTAGCAGATTTGCAAAATAAAAAAGGCAAATTTGTGGATAAAGTGGGAAATTTTCTCATACTAAGGTGGATTCAAAAGGTATAAAACTAAAATTTGATTAATTTTGAAACTAAATAGAATTGATCTATACATGGGTGAAAAGGGTGAAATTATCTAAACTTATCTACCATCATGTTTGATCGATTTCACCCTATATTTAGACAAACTTAATCATACTTGGCCAATTTATCTCTCAAGACCAAGGGGTGGATTCGATTAATGGAAAGGAAAATTCGAAAGAGTTCGAGCAACATTGTAGCTAAGAAGACATTGTCTAGAAGGGCACTGAATTCAAATACATAGAGGGGAACTTGATATGTCCATGAGTGAACTTGCAAGGTATAAAATTGATTTTATTTTTTGTGTTTGCATCCTATTCACTTCAGTTCTTGATACTAACACCTTGACTCTCTTTTTCCTCTAATCAAGCTAATTGGTTTGTGCAACGTACGCTTGTCTAAGATCAACAAGTTAAACCTACTAATGCAATATTTTGTAGGTTTGCAGTCAAAGACGTATGTTTTCTAATAATATAGGTACACTTCATTTGTAATTTAAAGGGTCAATTAATTTTGTTTTTCATGTTTGGGGTTGGTGTGTTTGACTTATGCTCTATCTGTGTGCTACATGTGATCTTGGATATCAAAAATCACAAATAAAGATTAGTCTTGTTGTGTAACCCTACGGGTGTTTTGCACATATGCTCTATCCTTGTTCTATGTGCAAGCTTGAATATCAAAAATTCATAGCATTTACTTCCTATTAGGAGTCCTTGGAGATTTCATCCCACCAAGGGACAACCTCAACCATATGAACCAATGAGGTATATAAAGGGTTGACAATAAAAGGTGTAGCCCAATCTAGTCACATCATGTTTAGTGAAAACTCAATGCTTCGATGATACCAAGATACGAGTGTAGGGTTGGTCTGAATGGCTTAGTTGGCGTTTTCGACCCACACTTGTTACAAGCTGGTGTACATGGATTGTCTCACATATCCTCTTGGTATTTAGAAGATGCACTATATTTCTTGTTATAGCTTAGTTTAAGAGCATTTGACCATTAGTTATTATGGTGTAGGGGATGTGAATTGAACCTTGAAGTATTTATGATGTACCTCTATGTACTGAGATATAGGTTACTAAGGCATAGCCAATAGTTCATAAGCAATAAAAGATCCTTCACCCTTCTAAGTCATGATCTCTAGCTAACCAACCACTAGTAAACACTATTAGCACTTCTCTTGTGGGCATATAGTAATTTCCAATCCTAGTTAAATAATTTAGGCTTGTGCAATTTGGCGTGTCTTCTTGTTGTTACTAGTGCGTATACTCTATCCAAGTCATCCTCTTTGTTTACTTGTTGGTTTACATTTCAAGATATTTTTTCTATTTTCAATCCAGGTCAGTATATCTTCCTTTGGGCGAATTTGCCCTATATTTGAGTGAATTTGCTTGCATTTGGATAAATTTTCTCTATGCCTAGGCGATCTTGCCTTAATTTTTGTCATCGACTATCAAATCCCATTTGGGAAAATCTACTCTATCTTTAGGCAAACTCACTCTGATTTGGGCAATTTTGCCTAGGATTCCATTAGCTAGTCAAAACCCACTTTTGTGGATTTTATCTACAATCGGGAGATGTTGATCCTAGATAGATGAAATTTTTCTATCAACAAATGATTTTTCTCTTAATTCATATTCATTAGTACAATTAAATTTATCCTTGCGTGAAATCACCCTATCTCCTAGCTAGGTGGATTCACTTTATCTTTAGGCAGATTTTCTAAATATTTAGAAGTCAAACAAGTGAGACCATCTCAAAATACTCAAACAAGTCAATTAGGTGGATTTGAAAATCTCTTAGTGGTATCACTCTAATATTGGGCAAATTTGTGAGAAATCTAGAAGGGTGGATTTTCTTTGTGTTTGGTTGATCTTGCTAGTATTGTTCTAAGATCACTCGTACAAATAAAAAAATTGATCACTATCCATCAAGTTATGATTACTTTCGATCTGTCACCCACCAAAATGTACTCATAAATCCACCATCTTAGCACAAGAACTTCATTAGACACAAAAAAAATCCTAACAATCTCCACCAACATCTAACCTCAAATAACCTAGCTAAGAACCTATCTCCTAAATAAAACCCACATCATAGTACTTTCTTGGGAACTTTTTCTATCTTGAGTTGGTTAATCCATCATCTAGACTATATCACATCGAGTAAGAGGATTGGCATTCTTTGATATCACCCTCAATTGAGAACTTAGCCCATCTCAAGTGAAATCCAACTAATCAAACATCACATACAGTCTCATTCCTAGTCTGAGTGTTATATAAATCAAACATCCACCCATCAACCAACACACATTTAGTATAGTCCTTGAACGTAAATTAGTCATCAACAATCTGAAGCACTCATCTAGCCATCCTAGTTCACTATCAGTTTTCTTGGATATAAATAGCCCCAACATTTGAACATACCGACAAGCATGCAAGTTGGACCATCTACTTAGCTTGATCCTTATGACCATGTGAATGTCAAAGATGACATGGTGTCTCGACCCAAGTACATCCCTCAAATATAGAACTTCTTGAAGATCATTAGAATATCCACATCATGGATCATATCATAAACACTCATAGAGAATCCATCCTAGCTAATCTCCTCATGTGTGGTGCCAAACTCCCACCGAGATTTGACACCTCAGAATTATCTAGCCTAGTTAGGTCATCCATTCCTCAAGCCCATCCTGAGATTCTGCAACATCCTTTCTTGGAGCTTGGTAATAGTTTGGTTATCTAAATGTCACCATCTCCCCTCAGCATTCTTGCCATCCCCAATTTTGAGCAACCTTCAATATCTTCCATACAACTCTCTTCCTTGATACCAAAAAGCATGCAATATTCTATCCCAAAAACCTTATTCCACACCACCCCTCAGGGTAATACTTTCATTTCCTAACCACACACTTATCGTCCACACTGTATCACATTCATCTTGTGTCAGTGCCACCACATTAGGTCCAACCAATATATAATAGCACTCATATGTTCAAACCTCAATCCACTTATATCCCTCAATCTATCGCTATCCCTTAGTCCATTTACATTCCTGATGAGGTATATATAATGCCACTTTAATTTCACATTTTAACAAAATACTTCTATATTTTGATATTTTAATAAAATTAGGCACTTAGGAACTGATGATTTTGATAACTTCTTATGCTTATTTGATGTAATTATGAAATGTTTTAGAAATGATAACTTGACGTAAATGCTTACTTTTTGAATGATTATCTTGCCAATTAATGGATGTATGTTTTATTTTGAATCATTTCTGCATTTAATTCTTTGTGGAGTTTGAATGTTGGGAATTCCTATTTTGTCTTAAGACGAATCTCAATTCAAAATGCCTATTAATGAACATTGTTGGAAACCCAGATGCAACTCCAAGTTGCTGATGATGTGGACCAGTTTTTCATTTGTCGTGAATGAAGGAATCCCCTATTTTAGGGATTGTTTTGATGTCTCCTACAAATGCTTAGAATGTCTCCAAGAGCATATTACACCTTCAGTTAGATCTTATAGTCAGACTCAATTCTTTTGAGTCATGTCATAGTTAAATTTATTGTTTCAGTTTCAAATAACTTCAATATATTTGATGACCAGGGGTTCACCCCGCAGTGCAACGACAAAGTTGCAAGCCGTGTTGATACGACGTCACAAGCTTGAATCGCACACAGGTGCTTGGAGATGAAATGCCTGGTGAGTTTGGTGGTGCAAGACCCTACATGCCACAGTGGATATTGTCGACCAGCGTTGATGTTTCATCAGAGAGGATCAAAGGTAGATTGGAGTGTGGAATGCAGAGGAAAAAAATGAGGTTGGGCCCACGGTGGATGGTCAAGGCACGAAGGAAGAGTAATTGCAGAGGCACGGAGTAAAAATGGTGGTTGGCAGGAGCAGGATGGAAGGTGGAAGGGAGGTTGGTAGATGGTGGCTGTTGAAGGTGAAAGGATGAAGGTGGAGAGAAGAGGCGCAAGGAGGTGATGGGGAGGACAAAGATAGAGGTAGAGAGAAGTGGATGAAGGTGGAGAGAAGGGGTGGAAAGGAGGCGATAGGGAGGAATATCATTATGTGATTATATGTGTGTGAATAATATTGTAATCATATGCAGAGGTTTTGGTCGATCACAGGTGATCGAATTGGGTTTGTAAGAGAGGTTTAAGACCTGTTGTGACGTTTTCACACATCACCACATTGCAAATGGGGACTCCCTACTTTTTAGGACCTCTTGGTCTTTTGGATTTCATTTTTGGGTCTTTTCGCAGATGTCTTGTCAGTCTCTCTTCTTTGCAAGTGTTTGGGGTTTAAATTGGTCAAGTCTAATTTTCGTTTGGGTGAATTTGATGATGTCTAAGACTCATTTTGTTAATTTTAGAGTTTCTGCCTCCAGTCCTAGATTTTAGGGGTTTTTGTTAGGGTTTTGAAGAAACTAAAAATACGATTGGAATCAGGACCCTTCAAGGAACCTCCTAGTAAAATTTGAGCCAAAACGGAGCAACTTTCCATTTTTAGAAAGTTCCTATTTTTTAGGGATTTTACTGAGTCCCAGAGTGTCTTCATTTTGCCAAAAATCAATCTTACTATTTTTAGTAATTTCTTTTTTAGTAAGTTTCTATTTATAGTAAGTTATTCCCGTGTCCTATTTTGTAGTCTAACGCTAATGTTTTGAAAGTTTCTATTTTTGGAAAGTTTATTTCTGGCAGGACCATTCTGGCAAGGTGATGAAGATCAAGCATCCATGACTACTTCTAATTCTAGAAAGTCAAAAAGAAAATAGTATTGGCGCCAAAATGGAGGTCTCATGGAGGACTCACAAATTCATTGAATCCTCCACCAGTGAGAAATTTCGCCCTACTCCTTAGCTGGGCGCCAAAATGAGCAAGGCATGGAGGATTCACAAATTCATTGAATCCTCTACCAGTGAGAAATTATGCCCTACTCCTCAGCTAGGCGCCAAAATGAGCAAGGCATGGAGGATTCACAAATTTATTGAATCCTCCAGCAGTGAGAAATTATGCCCTACTCCTCAACTGGGCGCCAAAATGAGCAGGGCATGGAGGATTCACAACTTAGCAAAATTCCTCCTCCACAACCAAATTCCATCCCAGGCCAAGGACAGGCGCCAAAAGAGAGGGGTCATGGAGATATCAAAGGATTGATGAATGCCTCTGCTCATGGAAATAGCACCTTAGGCTAATGGAAAGCACCAAATCAAGGGAGACTTGGAGGTGTAGAAAATGATCAAATTCCATGACATGGTGAATTCCATACTTAAGCCTGAAGATTGAAAATTTGTGTAAGGCATGAAAGTCAAAGGATCATGGAGGATTCAGAAAAAGTCAAAATTCCTCCTCCACAATGATATTTCGCCCAAACACTCAACAGGGTTCCAAAATGGAGGGGTCATGGAAGATTCAGTATTTGATGAAATTCCTCCTCCATAGTGAAATTCCGCCCAAGGCATGGTGAAGGCACCAAAGCATGGAAAGGATGAATTTTATCCATCAAAGTCAAAATCCTATGCCCAGTCAAGAAAATTGAAAATTCTTCCAAGGCTTGGAAGTGATGAATTCCACCATGAAGAGTGAATTTCATGCTCAGGATTGAAAACTCAAAAACTTGGCTAAGGCAAGAGGAATTTCCTTCCTCAGGGGAAAGGAACAAATTTATTTCCAAAGGAGAATTCCTTCTCAACATGAATTCCACGAGGGGATGAATTGAAGGTAAAAAAAAACCAATTTCTATGGCAAGGAAGGAATCAAGGTTGAAGTGAATAAGAAATTTCACCTCGAGAAATTTTTTCAAAAATCCATTCTCAGGCATCAAATCACATCCAAATTTCAAAATTTTCATAGATTTGGATTCGTAGGAGAATTCTCTCCCTCCTAGACTTGAAACCCTAATTTGTGGAAAATTCCTAAAAAATAGGAGATGGTGGGAAATCATTAAAAATCTCCTCCAGAGTGAGGAAAGTTCGAGAAACTTCAAGAAAAGTCTTCATGGATCAAATTCTTCTCTCCTGAAGTTTTCTCTCTCCAAGGTTTTCTCGCCAAGTGGCAGTCAAGTCAACACACACTAAATTAATGAAGCATCTCTTTGCATACAGTCGTCACATTTATCGCATTATGGAAGATTCTTTTTGCATGCAACCATCATGTTCAGGAGATGATGGTGCATTTATGGCATCATGGGCAATTTTTTCATGAGGGTACATTCATTGCATGGTGGGCACCTTTTGAATGTAATGGTTAATTAATGCTTTATGGGTGTCATTTTTGGAAGGATTGTAATTAATTGTATATGGGCATGATGGGTTATTAATTAGAGATTCCCACCTTGCTGCATCTTGAGTGGGGAATCTTCTAGGGTGAAACCCTAATTAGGGTTTTGCATGTAATCATGGCCCGAGGCCTATATAAAGGGGTGACCCCCCTCATTTGTAAAGGAGGGAGCTTTGTATGAAATTGTTGCGATAAGTTTTTTTTTGAGAAAATAACAGTGAAACATTGTTCTCTGATGGTGTCCACTTAAGCTATTTTTTCAAAGCTTGCATGGTTTCACCATCCTCACTTAGATTAGAAATAGTAAAGTGCTTTGATTTCAATAGAGAATGTAATGGTGTCTGATGAATTTCCATGGTTCATACTTTTTGCATCTTGTTGATTGTAAGTTGCAATGTAAAGTCAGCTCGAGCCACTAAACTTGTGCTAAGTTCGGTTGTGGACAATCATTTGGATTGCGTCATGTTGGGTATTCAAATGCACTTTCTCAATATGAAAATCCTTCATCATCCTCAGAAGATTGCACCATTTCTTGCAGAGTTGTAGTTAAACTTGGCGAAGCAGAGCTTGGTTTATTTGGAATTTGTCCACCAGAGCACTATTCATTGTTAGCATTGCCCCTAGGAATAGATTTAGGCCTTTCTAACCCTTTCCCCGTTACTTTCAGTTCATTTTAGTTTGTTCAAAGCAGAAGCATCACAGATTCTCTATATCCGATGATGGAGTTCCAACCACAGCAAATAAGTGAAAGAACGATGCAAATGTAAGGCCCCTTGGATTACCAGCAATCACATCGGCCAACTGAGTCACGTCCATGCATTGAAGAAACCTTGGAGTTAGTCGTTTGATCGTATTGCAATATTGGCATACGGACTAACTTTTTTCAAGAGAGAGTAAGGTGACCATTGGTAGCTTTATTTTGTATTCGACGTAATCATAAAAAACACGTCAACAAGACCTCCGGTACTGAGCTTAACTGAAACTCTACTCAGGCATAGGAGATGCTATCTTTGCAGTTCACTCCTCTTTTTGGATTGTTGTCTGGATTTATTTTGTAGCCAATGAGGCTCCTTTTGTGTTCAGCAGTGCGCTCTAGGTTGTTGGCCTTCCTGCATGTGCAGGCCTCTCATTTTATAATCACATACTGTAGAAGTATTATCTGACTGTGGGTAGGCTTCCCACTGTGGTTTTTCCCTTTACCGGGTTTTCCGTGTACAAATCTTGGTGTCATGGATGGATGGTAATTGTTCTGAGATTTATGTTTATGCTTAATAGTTATATTTGTTATTCCAGTATTTAAGTTTATGCATTCCGGTATTGAGCCTATGTGTTCTGGTAATGAGGTTTTGAATGTTTAAAGTTTTGTAATCTGTTGACAACTGATTCACCCCCCCCCCCCCCCCTCCCATATCAGTTGTCCTTCGGTTATCAAAGTTGTCTAACAATTGGTATCAGAGCTTGGTCCTCTCTACAGAAGATTAACCGCTTGAGGAAGATCCTATGGCATCTAATAGTTCAAGTTCATCTCCAGTTGTTTTTCGGAGTGAAATTCCTAGGCTTGATGGAACAAATTACAAGGTATGGAAGATTCAGACAGAGACTCATCTGAGATGTCTTGGCAAAGAGATTTGGGAGAGCACTGAGAAAGGATGTACACCTCATAATCTAGCAATCCTCCTCTGGCAGGCTTGGATAAGGATATTGAAAATGATTATAGAGCTAGAGAAGCCCTTTTGAGTGCACTTTCTAATCAACAAGTTATGGGACTAACTAACAAATCAACTGCAAAAGCTATATGGGATAAGTTGGAGACTCTGAATGAAGGTGACCCTACTGTTAAAATTACTAAACTTGATGGTTACTGGGTGAGATATGAGAACCTGAAGATGAAAGAAGATGAAACGATTACTGCTTTTATGGAGAGAGTTAATGAAATTTTCATGGGAATTTAGTGTTGTGGTAGATCTCCGAGTGAAGATGAAATAGTTTCTTAAGTATTGAGAGCTTTGCCACTGACTTACCAGATGAAGGCTACTGTAATTAATGAGCTAAGAACAATAGCAAACACCTATGTTAATAGAGATACCTTGGTTGGGAAGTTATCTACTTTTGAGCTTGAAGAATTTTATCTTCAAGGAGTTACAAAATCTGAACCTTCTTTTCATGCATCCACATCATCACATCATCTACCTGCAAGAATGATTGGAAAACCTTATATGCTAAGGAACAAGTAGAAATGAAGAAAGAAGATGAAGAGTTTGAGCAACTTGAATCCCTATTTGCTAGAAGAGTACCTAAAGGTCTGACATGAAGTAAGTATGAAATAAAATCACCTTTTAAATGTTTTGCATGTAATAAGATAGGTGATTTTGCATCTAGATGTCCTGAAAGGAATTCAAGATTTGAAGAAAGAGATAGAAGATATTTTAAGCCTAACTATGATTATTAGAACAAGCATAAGTACAAAAGGAACAAAGACAAATCATGCTTCTATACGGATGAGGAAGGTGTGTCTGATTCTCATGATCAATCGACATAAGATTCAGCTAGTGGATCCAAGAATGGAAAGGAATAGGTATTTTTGGCTATCAAGGAAGATGATCTGATACCTGAAGAAAAAGGCCCTTGCTACTAAAGTTGAATACAAGGATGAATGGGTGATAGACAGTGGATGTTCACATCATATGACTGGAGATAAAAGGAAGTTTCTATCTTTGCAAGAATTTGATGGTGGTCTGGTTAGATTTGGAGATGACAAAGCATGCATGATCAAGGGAAGAGGAACTATATCATTGGATGGTAAGCATAATACTGACAATGTTTATTATGTTTAAGGCTTAAGGCATAATCTTTTAAGTGTAGGGTAGTTGGTGGGTAAGGGATTTCAATTACAGTTCAAGGATAGAAAATGCAAGATTATTAATAGACCTGGATTGGAGATTGCAACCGGTACTCAGACTAAAGGTAACATCTTTCATTTGAACTCGGTTGAGAAGACATGTTTGATTGCACAAATTGATGAGAGTTGGCTATGGCATAAGAGGTTGTGTCATGTGAATTTTGATTACATTGTAAGTTCAGTTCTATTAAGGCAGTTAGAGATATACCTAAGATTGTGAAGCCCTATAATCCAGTATGTAAGGAATGTCAAATGGGAAAGTAAGTCAGAACTTCTTTTAGGAGTACACAAGACAAATCTAATGATGTTCTCGATCTTATTCATACTAATTTGTGTGGTCCTTCTAGAATCAAAAGTTTTCAAGGTGATAGATATTTCAAGCTAATCCTTGATGACTATTCAAGAATGATGTGGGTTACTTTTCTAAGGGAGAAATCTGAAGAATTTGAAAAGTTTAAAATCTTTAAAGCTACAGTTGAGATAGAGACAAGATTGAAGATTAAATGCTTAAGGTCAGATCAAGGTGGAGAATTCACATCCCCTGAATTTAACAATTATTGTGAAAAGAATGGAATAAGGAGATAGTTATCTACACCTTAGACACCTCAGGAGAATGGAGTTGTAGAAAGGAAGAATAAAACTATCTTGGATGCGGCTAGAACTATGATGATGGAAGCTAATTTGCCTCATATCTACTGGAGAGAAGTTGTGGGTATACACATTCAACAAAATTCATATCAAGGGAGACACCGATAAGACACCTTGTGAGTTATGGTTTGGTCATACACCTACAGTCAAGTATTTCAGAATCTTTGGTAGTAAATGCTATATCAAAAGATATAAGTCCATTGGAAAGTTTGATCCTAGATGTGATGAAGGAATATTTATTGATTATTCTAATGAAAGCAAAGCATATAGATGTTATCACAAAAGATTACAGAGGATTGTGGAGAGCACTAATGTCAAGGTGGATGAGCAGAACAATAGTCAAATCAGAACTTATGAGAGAGAATCGGCAGTGGAAATAATCATAATTGAACTGGTAGCACCTACACCAAAACAAAATGTTGAACCAGTTACTCCGGCAGTATCAGAAAATTCAAGAGTAGTTGAAGATCAGAGCAAAGGAACAGAAAATCAGAAGACTCCTAGCTATATAAGGTTGAGTCATTCAGAAGATCAGATCATTGGAGACAAGAATAAAGGAGTGATGACTAGAAGAAGGTTGGGAGCTGATGAGGTATACTAAATTTCTCAAGTTGAACCGACATCAGTAATTAAAGCATGTAAAGATGAATGTTGGATGAAAGCTATGGGAGAGGAATTAGATCATATAAAAAAGAATAATACATGGACTTTAGTTCCCTGACCTAAAAATAAAAATGTTATTGGGACTAAATGGTATTTTAGGAATAAATTGAATGAAGATGGACAAGTTGTGATGAATAAGGCTAGATTGGTTTGTAAAGGATATTTTCAAAATGAAGGAATTGATTATGATGAAACTTTTGCATTGGTAGCTAGAATTGAAGATGTGAGATTATTTCTTGCTTATGCTGCCCATAAGAACTACAAGGTTTATCAGATGGATGTTAAGTGTGTATTTCTGAATGGAAATCTTGAATAGGAAGTTTATATTGAGCAACCTGGCGGATTTTCACTTTCAAATAACAAAAACATGGATTGCAAGTTAAAGAAAGCTCTATATGGAATGAAACAAGCCCCTAGAGTTTGGTATGCAAGGTTGGATAAATATCTTTTGAAGCTTGGTTTCACTAAAGGTAATGCTGACAGTAATTTATATTATAAAATCACTAATGATGACATATTGATTGTTGAAGTCTTTGTTCATGATATCATCTTTGGAGGTGAGGATAAGTTGTGTATGGAATTCTCTAACAATATGAAGAATAAATTTGAAATGTCTATGATTGGGGAGATGAAATTTTTCTTAGGTTTGCGGACTACTCAAACTGATAAAGGTATTTTCATCTGTCAAACTAAGTATGTTAGGGAGTTATTTAATAAATTTGGCATGGAAAATTCTAAACCGATTGGTACTCCTATAGTTACAAGTGACAAGTTGACAAAGAAAGATGAATCCGCACTGGTAAATCCTACAAAGTACAAGTCTATGATTGGAGGTTTGTTATATTTGACTCAGACTAGACCAGATATAATAAATGTAGTTTATATTGTATCAAGATATAAGAGCGATCCTAGAGAAAATCATGAGTGTCGTGAAAAGGATTTTCAGGTATTTGCAGGGAACAACTGAATATGGCTTGTGGTATCCTGAAAATGATGATTTTACATTATGTGCAAATACAGATGCGGATTAGGATGGAGATGTTGATGACCGGAAGAGCACATCCGGTGGAGCTTTGTTTCTTGGAAAGAAACTTGTTTCATGGATCAACAAGAAGTAGTCATGTACTTCTTTATCTACTGCTGAAGTTGAGTATGTTGTTGTTGCTACTAATTGTACACAAGTTATATGGATGAAGCAAACGTTGAAGGATATGAAGGTCGATTGTAATGAGCCAGTAGTTATACACTCTGATAACTCTGCTGCTATTGACATATCAAAGAATCTGGTATTTCATTCTAGGACAAAGCACATATCTATCAAGTACAACTTTTTGAAGGAGAAGGTGAAATTAAATGAAGTTAGACTGGTTTAGGTGAATACTAAAGAGCAGATTGCAAATATCTTCACTAAACCCTTGCCTAAGGAATCATTTGAGTACTTGAGAGACAGATTGGGAGTTTCTGCCCCTCTGGTAGAGACCTGAGTGATGTTGATTGCCATATGTCCTGTATGCATTTACAGAGCTACTATCTATTTCAGATTGATGTGATGGTGCTACTACTCAGGGGGAGTAGTTAGCTATGTGGTGTAGTGGATTTATGATTTTTCTTTGATGTTTATGTCATATTTTTGGCATTGATGTCAAAGGGGGAGAGATATGTGTGAAAAATAGAGCTTAACAGAATATCAGTCAAAGGGGAGAGATCAGAGCTTAACCAGGATACCATTCACAGGGGGAGTTTGTTAACTTCATTGTAATATCACTTTATGGGAGATTGTTGGTTGTCTTCCTTTGAGGGAGACTTTCTTGGCATTTCTTGGAACTTGGATGTTTTTCACATCTAGTGTTGTCATCAATGTCAAAGGGGGAGATTGTTGGAAAGTTGGAGGAATTGATTATATGTTGCATTGATGTTTTGTCATTGATGGCAACACCGACTATTTTGGTTGTTTACCGGTTTCCAGTAGAATGGTTGAATTATGATCCAGTATGCTCTGGTATGCTTTGGTTCTTGGAATTGGTTTGGATTTCCCATTCATATGTTCCTGATGCATATCATGATCAATCGGTTCGGGATTTGATGACTCAGATGCTATCATTTTCTCTAGTATGCCTTTTGGTCAACAGTAAGGGTTTTATTGGCAGAGCTTTGTTGAAGATCTTTTGATGCACATGACAAGTGGTGTTGGTACGACTTCTAGATGCCTTTTGGGATGTTGTTGGTCATCTTGTTCATGTTCCTGTTGATCGGTGTTGTTAGATTTGGTTTATGGCGACCTATTTTGGGTCTAGGCTTACCCTGCTAGGTTATGGATTGGTTTATGTAACGCGTTGGATGATGATCTCGATGCGTTGCCGATAGGATTTAATGATTGGTTTACATTGCTTTCAGCCTAAGCCGATGTGGTTGAGTATTGGATTGTGGGTTTATGTTATGAATTTATTATATCATCTTTTAGGTGGTCGACCTAATTGTTTAGGTCCCGGGTTGATATATATATGATTTAAGATCTCTTTGTAGATCATGGGATTATGGATATGGGATGATTATGCAATTATTTGTGTGCAAATAATGTTGTAATCATATGCAGAGGTTTAGGTCGATCACAGGTGATCGAATTGGGTTTGTAAGAGAGGTTAAGACCTCTAGTACTGGGCTTAACCAAAACTGTACTCAGGCATAGGAGATGTTATCTTGCAGTTCACTCCTCTTTCCAGATTGTTGTCTGGATTTATTTTGTATTCAGTGAGGCTCCTTTTGTGTTGAGTAGTGCGCTCTAGGATATTGGCCTTCCTGCATGTGTGGGCCTCTCATTTTGTAATCACGTACTTACTGCAGAAGTATTATCTGACTGTGGGTAGACTTCCCACCGTGGTTTTTCCCTTTACTAGGTTTTCCACGTACAAATCTTGGTGTCATGGATGGATGGTGATTGTTCTGCGATTTATGTTTTTCCTTAATAGTTATATCTACTATTCCATTATTTAAGTTTATGCATCCCGATACTGAGCCTATGTGTTCTGGCAATGAGGTTTTGAATGTTTAAAGTTTTGTAATCTGTTGACAACTGATTCACCCCCCCCCCCCCCTCTTAGTTGTCCACCGGTTATCTGAGTTGTCTAACAGTTTCCACTCACCTTTGGAATCAAAATCAATCCTTATTAACTAGGTTAGTGCAAACCATCGGAAATAAGCAAGTAAATCAACCTTAGATACATGATCAACCTATCCTAAATCCCAAAAACAAGTGGACATTTCCTACCAGACCAGTGATTCGAGAACAAGAGGGGGAGGATTCTTCTAAGGAATGTGAGGATAATCAAAAAAATCAGAGTAATGATCCTCTCCCTAAAGATTCTCTATTTCTTGAAAGATTGAGACAAGCATAAAAAGAGAAATTTGAAGAAAAACATCATCCTATAGAAGACTCTCCACTGTTGAGACAATTGAAGAAAATATTGAGATTCCAATTCTGAGAGCCCTTAAAGGTATCCCTAAAATTTATCTAGCTATAAAAGCATTGTGTCTTAAAAATCCAAGTAGAAAGAAAAAGATGCCTTCTACTATTCAAATTGGGGGAAAATTATTTGATGCTTCGCCACATAAATTAGTTCCCCAAAAGTATGGTGAGTCTAAAAGTTTGGTTATTTCTTCAAGCATAAAAGGGATAGAAATTTTCAATGTGCTAATAGACTTGGGAGAGGCTATAAATGTTATAACTGATGATACATCAATGTAGCTAAGAATTGACTGAATTACAACCTATCGCCATAATTTTACACCTGGTTGCCCAGTCAATTGCTAGACCAGTTGGGCTCCTTGAAGATATAATGGTAACTATAGACACATGAGATTATCCAGTATATTCTTATCCTAAAGAGAAAAAAGAAGAAATCTTGTTATCCCATTATCTTGGGTAGACCTTGGCTTGCTACTGTTGCTACTCTCATAAACCGTCACTCATGAAAGATGACAATTTTCTATGGTTATAAACAAAAAAGAAATTTCTCTCTATCCTCCTACAAAACCTTCCCTGCAGTCCAAAAATTAGTTTTGGATTAATGATGAAACAAATACGGAGGAAGATGAGATCTTTGATTTAGCAATGGTAACTTTGATAGAACATTCTAAGGAGTATAAAGAGTACCCAGGGCAAGCAAATGAGGACACTAGAGTGAAGTTTGAAATGACCAAACAATTCCTTGCTCAAGACGATGTTATAAATTATGGTACATTGGATGATATAGTGTTTTCTCAGAATCCTAACCTTGAACTTAACCTTCATGAGTCATTACCATGCTATATTCCTTTGAACACATCGATTTGTGATCCATCTAATATGCAATTATAGACACTAAAAAAAGGTCAACGCCAGCATTTCCTATTTTTAATTCATCGCACGTGTAGTCTTTACTATTCGTCAATCCTATTCGACTTCTCCTTTCCCATTTTTTGTCCAATTGATATCATTTTCTCCCCATTTAGATTCCGTGATATCAATTTGTCCCAAAATACATCCCATTGATGTCATTACATCCTCATTTTGATTCCATGACATCAATTTGTCCCAAAACCTATCACGAGGATGTCAATTTGCTCCATTTTGATCATATAACAACATTTTCTCCCAAAACCTGTCCTAATGGCATCATTTTCTCCCAATTTAATTCTCATGATTTTGACCTCTTTTCCTATCCCATGGCGTCATTTCGGTCATATTTCATGTCCTTTGACCTGTTTGACTTGTTTTGACCTAATTTCCCAAATTCTTCCCATTTCCTTCCAATTCTTCGCAATTCTTCCCAATTACACTCAATTTGACCACATTAAGGTCTCTAGATGTTAGTTTATTATTATTCAAATAAATTTAAACCCCTCCTACTAACCCTTAATTAAACCCCCTCTCCTACTAACCCTTCTTCTAAAATTATTTAAATAAATTTAATATTTATTTATATGTCCTCTTGTCTTATTAATTAAATAAATTTACTTTATTTAAAATTACCTAACCCATAAAGATAAATAATAAATTATATTTATCTTCTTCTAAAATGGAGATAATTAATAAATTTATTTATTAATTCTCCAAAATTTCTGCTTTTTATGAGGAGATATTTTAGAAAATCTAATTTATTAATTCTCTATATTTATCCTCTCATGTGGAGATATTTAATAATTTTTAATTATTAAATCTCCATAATATCTCCAAACTACTAATTCGATCTTTCATGAGGAGATAATTAAAGATTTTATTTGTTTATTATCAATAATATCTTCTCCTTGTCTTTCTTCCATTTTCATCCACCTCCTAAATGGTAGTTTTGTCATGTGCTCGATCATGTCCATTCGATGTCCCAAAAATCAATTCGATCTAACGTTTATCAAAATTCAAATTTCTATAAAAAGAGGCCTCATTCTTCATTCAATTCATCTAGTTTTAGCATCATTATTATGTCAAATCTTTTAGCAATTTTATTTTAGCATTGTCACTTTGTCAATTTAATTTGCATAATGACACTTCTAGTAATCTCGCCATCATACTACTTGCTTTTATCTATTTTCATGCACCTCGCATTGTGAGAGCAACATACCCATATTGGAGAAGAAAGGAGAAACATCAGAGATTTATTGAAGAAGCATGAAAGCCATGGTTGCATCATATTTTAAATCATGTTTTGTTTCAGTAATTTCGTTGGTTAGATTAGGTTTAATTTGCATCTTTGATTAAGTTTTGTGATTAGCTTAGATTGTCATGCATGCTCCATTAGTTTTTCATAACCCGATTTCTTGTTGAACCTGACGTAAATGCATGCCCAATTTTATATTTGTTTGAGTTTTAGATTACATCCAGGTGTCAAAAAGTTGAATTTGCATCCGTCGAGCAGTCCAAGACCAAACCGATGCAGTTGGAGCCTAGAACTACACAATTGGAGCATCGTGTTGCACAATTGGATCCCAGAACTATACAATTGGAGTATCGTGTTGCACAATTGGAGCCCAAAACTACACATTTGTCAGTTATTCCTATGCTATTGATCAAGATTTATGTGCATTTGATCGAGATTTCAGTGCATTTGACCAAGATTTATGTGTGTTTGACAATTATGCTTAGTTTTGGTTAATCCTTTCTTACATGTAGGGTTTTTAGGGTTAGATTGATTACATGCAAAGCATTTTATGATTAGATTTCTCATATGCATGGTTTTGGGAAGAACTAACATGTGCATGTAACATTTTAGTTTGATTTGAAAGCCTAATAATCAAATTTCTTGATTTAAGGTTAAAATGAATCCAACAACTTGCACATAGTCTAAATAGGAGTTGAATGAACCCTCACATAGCTTAATTAGGGGTCAATTATAAGTAAATTTCTCATTTAGTTTGCTAAGTGATTAGAGGGCATTCAATCTAGCTGATTAGGATCTCAATTCAATTTCAATTTCTCATTCTAATTTGCAAGTTGGTTAAAATGAACAACAATCATCACGTAGCTTAATTAGGAATTCAATTTGGAATCAAATTCACATTTCAATTTGCAAGGTTTTTAAAACGAACTGAATCTACCTAATTAGGGTTTCAACTTGTTTTCAAAGTTTCCATTTTATTTTGCAAACTTGTTTAAATAAACCCTATTTTAGCTTAATCTAGACATCATTTCACATTTAGGACATCCAATTTGGTTAAAAGTTTAAAAGAATGAATCAAAATGGTTTTCCTTGGTGAGAACATCATTATCGAGTTGAATACCCTCACGTGGAAGACAAAGACAAGTTATGTCAAGTACATGCGAACATTGTGTGTCATAGAGGAAGAAGAAGATAGCGCACAACGTCACACAGATGCCCTACGTAGAGCACTTGTACAAAATTGATAAAGATGACAACAAGAACAAGAACGGTCTCAACCTTTTCGGCCACCTCCTTCACAACCTCAATAAAATTAAGACTTTGTTTTTATTTAATTTCAATGTTTTGATGCTCAATTTAGGGTTTTATATCATCAATTTGCCAAATTAACTTGATTGTTTCTCTATTTTGTAGGTCGAGTCTCGAGTTGTATATTTAGAGCTTCCTGCTACACAGTGGAAGCATCTTTTTGTACATTTGGGGTTATGTTTTGTGCAGTTGACCCTCTGTCCCTGCATAGTTGACATGTATAAGTTAATTTCAGATTACGGTTTTTCAATCAGATTTTTAGGGTTTTCAATTCTGCTTAGCATAAGGTTTTGTGTGATACTAATGGTCTATGCAACATCCTTGGCACACGTGGGACAAAGAATGAAACAAAAAAACTACTAACAAGTTTGGGGTTGGACGCTTATCTAAGACATCATAAAACCCCAAATAAATTGTGTGTTTGTTTTTTCATAGATTAGAAAACATCTCATTTTCTTAAATGGAATGAATGTGTGTTTTTTTGTGTCTCGAGCGCTTGCTCCTTCTATAAGGTGGACCCACAGTTGCACTAAGCATCCTTTCCCCTCACCTTCAAGATCTTGGGTGAAAAATAAAAGTGTCAATGACACTCGAGTTTTTCTTTTATTAGAAAAAAAACTATGGGGGTTTCATCACCTCATAGTGATTTTTGAGTTGTATTTCTCTTTAAGTCGCAATATAAAAGGCTTTGCCAAAAGGTTGCTTACAGTTGAGGTGCAATCTAAATTCAAGTCTTCCAATAAGGGTTGTCAGAGCATAAAAAAGCTCGCTTTGCGAATCTACTTGTCAAACTTGTTCCTCAAAGAATAACTACAAACCATTATTGTGGAAAACCCAAAACCCATACTCACTATTTTAGAGAATGCGGGTCATATCTTGAAGTTAACCATTCATGTACCCTTCATTGTGAGGTATGAAATTCCTTGGTTTAAAAGGATTTTGAACCTTCAGTGAATGAGATCTAGTGCGTCTGTGCCATGGTGGGAGAGCCAGTGTCACCAGATCTCTACATATCCACTTTCTTTGAGGTATTACTATTTGTAGCAAAAGGCCTTAGTGAGTAGTATCCTCTTTACATCCTAATTTGTACATGCTTCCAAGTACTTTCAACTGTTAAAACTAGTGATGTTAAATCTAGGCTAATTTAGGCCCCTTTCAGTCATAACTATTTTTTTCCAAAGTCAAGCAAATCAAATAGCCATTTCTGTCTATTATGTTTTATGGGTTCTTCTAATCAACATTTTCCAAATCAAAATCAAAATCAAAACCTCAACCAAAACTTCAAACATTCTAAAATCAAAATCTTGTCCCAAAAATTCACACATTGCGAACTCAAAACCTCATTTCAAAACCCAAAACAATGTCAAATGTGGTAGTCTCACAACTTCAAAACATGGAAAACCTAATATGTTTCTGTTGGCATATGCACACTCCAATGAGACATTGTAGGTGATTGAAGTTTTTGTCATTGATGGCAACCTTACAATCATATGACATCGGTAAGGCATTCCACCGACACTAGCAAGATCAGACTCTACACCGGCACTCAGATCACCGGCACCGGCAGTGAAAGGTAGCATACCGTCATAGAGGCCGACAAGATTTTTTATTGTAATATATTTTGTTTATTATTTGTAAAATCATTGTAAGCCGACTTGGCAAGTTGTAAAATGACTCTTATATAAGAGAGATCATTGTACAACATTTGAAATGAAGTAAGAAGATTGTAATTAGGCAAAATAAGGCAGACCTATTATGCAAATTATAGGTTAAGGGTTTATGTAAGAAGCAGAGCAGAAACCGGTACGAGATCTGGCATTATAGATGCTATTTTGAAGCAGTACAAGACACTGGATTTATATAATCCATTTTTTAAGTTAGTGAGACTTCCTATTTTGTATTTGAGCAGTGAGCTCTAGGCAGTTGGCCTTCCTGCATGTGCAGGCCCCTCTTGTAGCAGTAATATTCTCTTATTGGCTAGTAAGTGAATATTGTGGGTCACAAATCCCACCGAAGTTTTTCCCACACTGGGTTTCCTCATTAAATCCTTGTGTTATGGTGTGTTTTTCATGTGGTTATTTTTATCTTTGTTTATTGCATTACTTTCTACTTACCAGTACACAGTATTAATATGCTCTACATATTTTAAGATAAGAAAATCTTATAACCGGTTAGATACTGATTCATCCCCCCCCCCTCTTAGTATCTGTGGGAATCCTAACAGTTTCAACCTAGGTCTTGTCTTAGAATAGCTTTGCATAGTCATCCCTATCCTAATTTTTAGGTTCATTTCATATCATTTCAAATCACCTTAGACTACCTTTTGCATGATTTTCACTACCCTAGGTTTTCGGTTCATTTCATATAATCTCAAAATCATCATCATTAGATTATATTTTGTATGATTTTAATTATCCTAAGTCATAAGTTTATTTTCATATCATATCTCAACTCATCTTAGGATAAGCACAATCATAATGTCTCTTGCATTTTAGGTTCATCTTTAGCATTATCCAAAAATCATTTTAGAGTAATCTTTGCATAATCTCCCATTCTCCTAAGTCATAAGGCCATTATCATCTTAGCGTACATCATCTTCGAATTATGACATATCTTAGTTTCATTCCAAAAAAATTCACGTTAGTCCATTTGCATTTCCTTTAACACTTGTCCATTTAAACCCAATTCTCATTTTAGGTCATCCGAGTCATATTACATTTAGATCATAAGTCAGATTTTCAAAAATCCCCAAAATATCAAGTGTTAGATCAAACCCTATGTCATTGTCAAGAAGTCTACACCTTATCAATAAATTTGTCCACTATCAATCACTATCAAGTCAAAACCCTAGCTCATTAGTCTAGCAATGGGTAAGACTTTGTCCTTAATCATTAGTTTGTCCTTCTATCCTTCCAAGGTATTGACTTCATAGAAATTTCTTAGAGTTACACCTTTTGACTTGTAATCTAAAAAGATTTTCCAAAGTCTCTTAAAGTACAAAAACATAAGGTGCATTTGTCATCTGTAAATTTTCCAAAATTTCCAAAATCCAAAAAAAAATATATAGGCGCATTGTCATTATTAAATTACATTTGTCCATATTTCTCCAAAAATCTCAAAAATATCAAAACGTAGGACACATCCTTTTAGTTGCATTTCATCTTGCATTTTCTTCTTACATTTATCAAAAATAAAAACATTCATATAGTCCAAACTGCATATGGGTGAAACACCATTGAAAGTTTCTAGGTAGCAAACAGAATCATTGGAAGAGACACCATTGAGACAACCCCAATCCAATCCGACACAACTGGGTAATGTCATGCAACCAAGTTCCAATCCAAATATGGGTTCGGTCACAAACACACAACTGCAACATGATACGACTCAATTAGGGTTAGGACCAAATTCTCAATCAGGGAACCTGGTAGAGGTCAATATTCTGCTAATATCATGGACAAATTTGCCACCATGTTTTGACTTAGGTCCATCAGCTCAAAGTTCTGTCCAACAAGGATTGTCATCCAGAATAGAAACAATTGTTCATCCTGACTTTGGTTATGTTCAACCTAAGTCACTTGTGAATGTAAGCATACGATCAAACACATCATCCAATTCAAATTCTTCACTGGAGAGCCATTTCTCCTTAACCAATGTCTCAAAAATAAATTGGCAAAGCGATAAATGATACTAGAATTGTTGAAACTTTGGACCAATTAATCTTCAAATATCCAATGCGATACTTCAATCATCTTAAAGAGAAATTGGTATCGGCTCTTGAATATCAAGCCTTACTAGGTGAATCTGAGTTTCAACTTGGTATGCACGAACAAACACACCTTGTCCAATAGACTGTTCAAATAAACCCTATCTCACAACTGGAACAAACAAGTAAAATCCTAGGGCCTATGATGAGACGGGTGTTGGGAAAATGGTGTCTCAACTTTGAATTTACATGAGGTTACTATTTATAGTAAGTTTTCATTTCAGCACGAAATAGTGCGAAATTGTCCCCAAAGCTTCTGGTTGGTTAGATGACCATGTCGGTAATTTTTTGTCGCAAGATCATAGCTATTTTTGAAGATATTAATGTTTTCGTTTTTGGAGGGTGTGATGAAAGGTTTAAAATTAATTTTGAGGACTTTAGAAGCTCTGAAATGCCCCAAATAGTGGGTGTAAATGACATAGCCCTATTCAAGTAAATAGAGCACTTCACGAGCTTTTCGACGCTTCAAATGGTTCACAAGTTATGGCCTCTGAAAGTTTGGACTAATAAACTAGGAAATATAAATTGCATCAGACACATAAATGAGATGTAAAAGGGAGGAACATGTGTTGATGTGTGTTTTGACATGTCATATGGCATCTAGAGTGGAGATAAGGTAAGCCCTACTTTATTGGGTGGTTTTAGCCCATGGTTTTCTAATATCGTTTGACGGTTTCTTGTATTGCATCTCCTATATATGAGATGCATTAGGTAGAGGTTGTGTAAGAGTCTTGTGGCTATTGAGTTACCTCTAAGTCTCTGATAATGGCAATAAATTTTTCTCTAATTATTTTGATAGATTATGTAAAGAATGTGGCATTAACAGACAGAAGACAACTCTGTATTCTCCACAGCAAAATAGAGTTGCAGAAAGTATGAACGAGACACCGATGGAGAAGGGCTAGGAGTATGTTGAGTGATGTTCGTCTAGAAGAAAATTTTTGGGCTAAATCTATTGCCACTGCTTGCTACCTGATTAACAGGTCTCCTGCATCAGCTCTTGTTGATAAAACGCCTATTGAAGCATGGTAGGGTCACAAGCCTTCATTGAGACATCTTTGAGTTTTTGGTTGCAAGGCATATGCACATGTGTCAAAGGAGAAGCGAACAAAGTTGGAGAACAAGGTTGTGAAATGTATCTTCATCGGGTAAAATTATGGTGTGAAAGGATACAAGCTTTAGGACCTTGTTGTACAAAAGGTAATTCATAGTACAAGTGTTATTTTTAGAGAAATTGTGTCTCCTATTACATTGCAGCCAGAATAGACTAAACAGGAAGATGTGATACAATTGCCTTCTACACTTGAAAGAGTTGAATCGAGACCACTTGTTAGGCAATAAGTTCAGGAGAGCTCATCTAGCTCTAAATCGTCAGAAGAGAAGGAATAACCTCCAACTCAGCTTGTTCGAAGGTCTACAAGACATAAACAACCACGTAGAAGGTATTCACTTGATGATTGTTGATGTATTTTTGCTTTGAATACTAATGTGGATGAACCTAAATCTATAGAAGAGACATTAGGTATTAATGATGCAGAATCCTAGAAGATTGTTATGGAAGAAGAAATGGCAACTTTTAAAAAAATGATACATGGGATCTTGTACCATTGCTTGAAGGATGGAAGCCTATTAGTTTCAAATGGGTGTTCAAGAAAAAGATTGGTTCAAATGGAAGCATTGAGAAGTATAAAGCAAGGTTGGTTGCAAAAGGCTACTCTCAGGTTGAGGGTGTTTATTATGGTGAGATATTTTCTCCTGTAGCAAAAATGACATCCATAAGATTTTTTCTTTCTATTGATGTTGCTTATAATTTAGAGGTTGAGCAAATGGATGTGAAAACTGCTTGCCTTCATGGTGATTTGGAGGAGGATATCTGTATACACCTAAAAATGGTCTGAAGATAATTAATTAAATAAGAAATTATTTAATTAATCCTCCTTCCCAATTTAATTGAATTCACTAAGCAATTTGATTAAATTTCCCCTTTCATCTACTTATTAATAAATCTAAGGATTTATTAAATAGGTTCTTTTCATTTCACCCCTTTAATTAATTAATTCAAACTAAGTAATTCCCCCCATCCAAAATCATTTCTTCTAAATCCCTTCATTAATTAAAACAAATCAATTATGAGTTGTTCAGATTAATTATCCTTTTAATATTATTTGAATTTTTAAATTCAAATTCTCCTAACTTCTACCACTCCTAAACCTAACCCATTTTACCTACCACCATGTCCCCTTTCATCCAACATCTTCTAGAACCTTGTGACACTTGTCACTAAGTGTTCCCTTTCATCTAACTCCTTCTAGAAGCCTCTTGACACTTTTCACCATAGAGATGACAGATGTTCCCTTTAATCCAACCCCCTTTGCCATCCTCCTCCAATTTAACCATTGATATCTTCAGATCAATCTTGACCATTGATTCTTGCCACCTCACCCCTAGCCTTGGAAAATTCTATAAATAGACCTCATTTTGGAGCAATATGGGTCCCAATTTCATATCATTTTTGGATCACATCTCATTCTCATCTTATGCATTCTTACTATAGGCATCTAGTTTATAGCTTATCATTCTTTAGCAATGTTATCATGCTCAATTTTAGCTTAATTGCATCTTCATTCTAGCTTATTTTCTAGAATAATCATGAAATCATATAGCTTAATCATGCTATTCTTGCTAGATCATGCATCTTCATCATTAAAATCCTCCATCTAAGTGTAGTCAAATCACTGGAATTTGCATAACAAGATCTGAGAGCAAAATTCATACTCGCATTTACTATAAGGCAATAAGTCAATTAGCTATGGTTTTACATTTCATTGTTTTAATTCACTAACCATTGCTTGTAATGATTTATTGAGTGCATTGTGTTTGCAGATACAGGTACACTTCACAGAGCATGACATTTTGGTGCCCACCATGGGGCAGAAATCATCATTTTCGGCCTCTTAATCTTCAACAAACTTCATCTCTATCCAACTCTGGTTCAGACATTCGTACGAGTTACCTTTTCAGATCGTACGAACTTCCTTTTAGTCTAGGATGACACCTCAACCTGACTTGTACTAGGTATAATTCTGTGTCATACAAGCTTTTATGTTGCAAATTCTTTATTCGTACTTGGTCTAAAGTTGTGTCGTATGAGTCTATTTCTTGCAAATTCTTTAGTCGTACTAGGTTGATCCTGTGTCGTACGAATCTATTTTGGATACTGTGCGAAACCTAAAGTTATGTTGTACTAACTCAAAAATCTTGTCGTACGAGTGTATTATGTAAAATTCTTTGCTCATATCTACTCATTTATATGTCATACGAGTTTGTCTCTGGTTTCGAATGAAGTCAAAAATTATGTCGTACGACCTGTAAATCTGTGTCGTACGACTCTTTGCCTCTGTGTTTCTCCACAAACTGCAAGTTAGAATTTTCAAGTTTGTCTATACGTTGGTAATTCAACCCAACACATCCAATGTTCCTCAAGTAGGTGAACAATAACAAATGGCCCAAGATGTGTTTACATCTACAATAGGAGTGCCATATATACCACCTTTGGACAAAAACATACAAATGCAACATAATGCTTCCCTTTTGCAAACATGATAACACAAACCAAACCTCCTAAGCATCACAAGCGTAAAACCGAGGTGCTTGATAACCTGCTTAGAAGACGGGGTTATGCACACCCAACCATTCAAGAGCAACAAATTGCTACTTAATATCAACAACAAACACATCTAACGATGCAAATAGGCATCCAATATCAACCCCTGCAACCTCAATTTTATCAACATGTTGGACCAACACACCAAATGACACAACAACAACCTATTGTCAAACAATATCAACTAGACCCACAATTTTAACAAGTGCAACAACAATATCAAGAGCAAAATCCATTTGGGTGAATGATGTATCGACAACGAGGTCATCCACGAATGAATGACGAACCTCCAAGACAAGGGCCCTCGAATATGATGACTCAATAGATCAAAAAACTATCCAAACAAGTTAAAGCATTAAAAACTAAATGGATTAAAAGAAGCTACACGCTACAAGATCTATGTTCTAATCCCCTTGATAAAAAATTGTATATGCCTCCTTTCTCAAAAACCTTCAATGTGCCCAAATTTAATAAGTATAGAGGAAAAGGAGGCCACGAGGATCATATCATAGAATTTTATGTGTCTTGTATGAAGGTCCATTTTGAGGACACATATCTCATGCGTCTATACCCTCAAAGTCTCTCAGGACAAGACATGTACTGCTATGCACAATTACCTGGCAATATAAAGTCATGGAATGAACTAGTTAAAAAATTCATTTGTCACTCCGCCTTCAATATCGACAACGAAGTCACCATGACTGATCTGTGTACCACTAAGCAGAAGATAGGGGAATCCTTTGTAATGTTCTTGCATAGATGGAGAAACTTAGTTAGTCAATGTCCACTTGATATTAGTGAGGATCAACAAGTGAACCTATTCATCGATAATCTAGTACGAGAATTGATGAACAAGCTGAAAATCAAAAGTTCTATTACAATTGATAAACTCTTTAAGAAAGGGAAGAACATCGAAAAGGCTCTCATATATTAAGAGATTATCAAGATCTACAAAGTTAACACTAATAATCCTAGCACTTCCAACAATAAGGGCAAATTCTAGTCTAGAAATAAGAATGTCACCAGCTAATGCAGGAGCATCCTTGGTTCATTGCCAATCTTGCATCAACCAAAAGTATTTGCTTTTAGTTTTTCTTCTTTCTATTTTTCACTCTAGACCCCTCTAAGTTGTCAATATTCCTTGCGGAGATGGATTTCATCAGTGGACATGTCCATCCTCCTTATTCCATGTCCATGATCTTTCAAAATCTCATCTACAACTCTTGGAGACCTTTCCAACGAGTTAAAAGGCTCATAATTTTGAGTCCCGAGCATAAAGTTATGCCTATTTGAAGTTAGGATAAAATTTCATACAGTTTTTTTTTTAAATTTCGTAGTTCGGATCACTAATGCTAATCTTGTTCTGTCTGTGAGATTTCTGGCAACCTAATTCTTTTCTGTAGGATAATTTATGAAGATACGCTTGTCAAAGACATAATTCAAAACACAATCATGACTACTAACAGATTTATTGCAGGTTGCCTATGAATTCAACTAAACTTGGTGTATACATTTAAATTTCTAGGCACACTTGATTTTGGGCTAAAAATGAACAACCATGTATTTCATGTCTTTGATGATAGGCGAGTATGCTCTCACCTTTCTTAGGTGATCAGAGAGCTAGACTCATCCTTTTACTTTCATTAGTGCGTGTCTTTAGCAGGCTTGCCCTCCCGAGGAGTTATTAACTCTTAGCCCTTAAGGCTGGTGAGAGGGGAACGACCTAAGTGGGAATGGTTCACGCCAAGTAATCCAACCCACTATAAAATAAATGTGTTTTTGATGAAAATCAAAGCAACGACGGTGCTCGGGAATAGATCTCCTTCATACCTTCGGGTATATCAAACCTTGGTTTTCAAGGCTGGGAGACCTCTTAATTGAGTTTATACCCTGACGCGCCGAACAGATCCCTTACTAGTGCTGGTTAAAATAGAAGCTACCCGATTCACCTCCATAAGGGTGATAATCTTTGTGCAAGAGAGATAGTAACTCTCCCAAGACAATTGTCGTATCGTGCCCTCATTAGCATTTGGAGTCGGATAATATGGCGTTTAGATTCCATTGCGTGAGACTCAACGGCCATATTTTGATTAGCTATTGGGTGTGTACCTAAGTCAGCAAGCAAAGGTTTTCATTCTTAGCCAACTTCCTTAGGGTTTAGCTTGATTGGAGTCATTTATCACATCATGTGTTTGTTGTGTATTCATCCCTAAATGAGAAAATCAGACACCTAAAAACTGGAAAACATCAGCAAAACATCATCAGAATTCAAAGATCAAAATCAGCAAAACAAAAACTTTTTACCATTCTCTGCAACCTGTCGTATGAGCTTTAATTCTCTGTAGCATGAGTCATAATCTCTGTCAGACGAGTTAACTTGCATAAAATTGTTTGTCGTACTATCTGTTATCCTGTGTCGTACGAGTCATTTGTTTTGTCATATGGTCTATAATCCCAAGTCGTACGAGTTGTTGTTGTTTATATGAAAAACTTTGTTCTACCGTATGGCTCGGTAGCTTGTGTCGTCCTAAGATGAATCTTATGTCGTATGAAACTCTACATATGTTAGTCCAGAGCTGTGTCATGCATGCCTGTTTCAGATTTATCATTTATGCCTGATCAATTTGCAGTAAGCATAAACACCTATTATCTGTCAATCCGTGCTTAGATTGTCTGCTTGGTTTGCTTGGTCAAGTTATCATCCGTCAAAATCTAACTCTAGAAGATAAACACCCCAAGATTTTCAAAGTGTTCACCCTCAACAAGTTCAAAATCTAAACATCTCAAAGTGCATTATCACCCTCTTTGATAAACTGAACACTCCAACATAGTTTCTCATTAGGATCATTCATCCTTTATCACAAAACTGAAACGTTTGGTCAGGATAACCTTGTCCCACATCGTAGGATATATCGTTCCTACTGGACCTAGTTCTTATCAAATCATCACCATTGCACTCCTAAACCGAAGATCGAAAAACTTGCAAACTTTTAAACACTTGAATTCTCTTTTAGTGTCATATCACTTCATTGCCTTGAAATTGATTATTGATCCCTTACCCAAAACAACCTTTTTTCCAATCGAATCCTAAGCAAAATAACATACGTGTATGCCCGTTCTAACTAGACCTCAAAAATGAAGGATCACAGAGACTGAAATCAAAACATTGGAAACAATCAAAGAACATATAATCATGGAACATGAAGATGAAATACACGTTGAAGGAGAAATAACAGAACAAAACATCAGAGACATCAAGAAAGATCCTCAATTCGACAAATTTATGCAAACATTGTTGGAGGAAGAAAAAGAAAAATACTTTCTAATGCTAGCCAAATCTGGTGCTACACTTCCCCAAGATTTTGATGTGAATAAATTGACACAAAAGAAAAATGAACCTCCCCCTAATAACAAACAAATATGAGGAAATATTTGTATGGCCTCAAACAAAGCCCTAGGATGTGGTAATAAAAATTTCATACATATGGGTTGAGTTTGGGATTTGACTATTCTAATTTAGATCATTGTGTTTATTATAAATCTGATGGTGATACTTTCTTGTACATTGCATTATATGTCGATGATATGTTATACATTGGTAAAAAGGAACGGTATGATTTCAGAACTAAAGTTTTAGCTTGCTGCTAAATTTGAAATGAAAGATCTTGACGCAACAAAACACATTATTGGAATAGAAATTAGAAGAGATAGAGTGAATAGAAAGCTATGTATAAGCCAAAGTAAGTATGTGAATTCAGTTTTACGGAGGTTCAACGTGCAGGATTGTAGACCATTATGTGTTCCCTTCATAGTTGGAACGACATTATTTGTTTTAGATTGTCCTAAATCTCCATCAGAGATGGAATACATGAGTAGAGTTCCTTACCGGAGTGCAATTGGAAGTTTGATGTATGCTATGGTCTGTACTACACTAGACATTTCCCAAGGAGTGGGATGATGAGACCATAACTTATTTCATATTTAACCCATTAAAATCATCTTTCTTTTTAGTGTATTATTGTAAAAGTGGATTTGAGTAATAATTGGAAGTTCTTTAACTTGTTTAAGGTAAAATATAAAGTAGATATTTGGTTTATTTTTAGTAAACAAATGTGATCCAAATTGCTTCTAATATGTCTCCATGAGTGTGCAAGATATTACAATGCTAATGAATGAATTATTAAATAACTCATGAGAAGAAGAAGCTTCAAAAATAGTTGTAGCTCCAAACATTAACTCCAGGCAACTCCAGACATTGTACAAGGCTTTAAAGATATTAAGAGAAGACTCTTGAAGACTTCCAACACACTCCATCAATCAGGAAAAATCATGGAACATCAGTCATTCCTAAATCAATGGGCAAAGTATTTGTTTCCTACAAGTTGCAGTTGCACATTACACTGTGTTATCTTTCTCCAACAAAGATAAATCAAGTTACCAAAGCACTCCAATGCAATTGCATTATTGTATAATCTTCTTCATGATGATAAAAAATAATTTGGTCAATTTAATTGATGAGTAATTCCTTCATCCATGTTTAGAACTTGAAGACTTCCTAGAAATCAAGCACCCAAAAATTGTGAAAAATGCAGTCTCAGTAAAACAACAATATCTCCCTCGTTTCTCAACAAAATTCAAAACCTCAAAATGAATCGAAAAGTAAACTTCAAGGTCTAAAACCCCTTTTGAGGGTTTGGTAAGATTTGAAATAGTGAAGGATCAATTCACATCAAAAAATGACTGAGACAGATTGGCAGGATGAAGGACAGTAGTGTTAGTTTTCTCAAAGTTTTGTAAACAACCCCTCAAAAATAGGATCTTGGATCCACATTCTTAGTAGATTGGTTGGGTAGATATGGAATGAAAATTCTATAAATATATTGTAATCAACCAAGCAAATGGGGGGATTAGAAAGGTTTGTTTCAACTTGAGGAAATAGGATAGACTAGTTTCATTTCCAGCAATGTATTTTCTAGAATTTCTCAGAGTAAATTTGAATTCAAGCAAGTATTTTATTTTCAGTAAGTGTTCCTTAGTTTAGCATTTTCAATTCATGCAAGTGTGCCTTAGATTAGCCTTTCCTTTCATGCAAGTGTTCCTTAGATTAGCTTTCATTTCCTGCAACTTAAATTAGATTATCAAATGAGTTTTCTCAATTATCTATTGCATACAACCATGGACACCGCTTGGATTGATAAATTAAATATGAGGATTACAACGACCCAATCATGGGAGTTCTTTCCAGAATTATGTCTAATCTTGGTATAGTTCATTAGGATGCAGTCAAAAGAGTCTTCAGATATTTGAAGGGTACCTCAGACTGTTCTTTGTGTTATCATGGTAATTTGGTTGGAGACATAATTTTCCTTGATATTCATAGTTATGTGGATTCAGATTGGGCGGGTGATATTGATAGCAGAAGATCCGCCAGTTCTTATCTGTTTACTTTATTTGGTGGTGAAATTAGTTGGATGAGTAAGCAATGGGCTATGGTTGCTTTCTCCACTACAAAAGAAAAGTATATGGCAGCTACTCATGCTTGTAAGAAATCCATTTCGCTAAAGAGACTGTGTTCAAATATTGGAATAAAACAAGGTAAACCAACAGTTTATTATGATAGTTAGAGTGTGATTTGCTCATGCTCAGACCAAGAACATTGATGTTCAGGATCATTTTGTCAAACATATGGTCAAACATGGCAGGGTGAAGTTGGTTAACATAGAGACTTTGATGAATGTTGCAGATTCTATAACTAAGGTTGTGAGCACAAAGAAGTTCAGATGGTGTTCGGAGTCTATGGACCTCATGGCCCCTAGCTATTAAATTATTGTGTTGATACTCCCTTTGCTCTTGCAAGGTGTTTAACAAGTGGGAGAATGTTGGGAAAATGGTGTCTCAACCTTGCATTTACATGAGGTTACTATTTATAGTAAGTTTTCGTTTCAACACGAAATGGTGCAAAATTATCCCTGACGCTTTTGGTTGGCTAGATGAGCATGCCAACAAATTTTCGTCGCAAGATCATAGCTAGTTTTGAAGATATTAAAGTTTCCATTTTTGGAGGGTGCGATGAAAGATTTAAAATTAATTTTGAGGATATTAGAGGCTCTGAAATGTTGGTGTTGTAAATAAGCCACACCCGTACCGACAATGGACTGGTTCGATCAAGGCCAGTAGCTCGGTGGTAGAGCACTCCAGCAACATATGGAAGGTCTTAGGTTCAAGTCCTAGCTGGTCCATGTCTCAACATGGTATCAGAGTGAGGTCCAGTCTAGGAGCCCCAAGCACACGAGAGGTGTGGCTTAAGGGGGGGTGTTGGTGTTGTAAATAAGTCACACCTAGACCGATGATGGATTGGTCTGAGAGGGGCCAGTAGCTCAATGGTAGAGCACTCTAGCAACGTACGAAAGCTCCTAGGTTCGAGTCCTAGTTGGTCCATGTCTCAACATGAAATGCCTTGAAAAGTGGGAGTGAATGGTACAAACAATTGTGAGGTGATAAAGCACTTCACAAGCTTTCCAATGCTTCAAACAGTTCATCAATCAGACACATGGTTCACAAGTTATGGCCTCCGGAAGTTTGGACTCTTGAAATAGGAAATATAAATTGCACCAGACACATAAATGAGCTGTAAAAGGGAGGAACACGTATTGATGTGTGTTTTGACATGTCATATGGCATTTAGAATGGAAATAAGGTCAGCTCTACTTAATTGGTTGGTTTTAGCCCATGGTTTTGTAGTACCATTTGAAGGTTTCTTGTATAGCATATCCTTTATATGAGGTGCGTGAGATAGAGGTTGTGTATAAGAGTCTAATGGTTGTTGAGTTACCTCTAAGTCTCTGATTAGTGGTATTCCTATGAAGATCTTAGTCTGCAAGTATATTGTAATCTGTTATTGATTGTTGAATAATATATTGAGCTGCTTTTGGAGTGTGGAATTTTTCTCCCGAAAGGGTTTTCCCCACGTAAATCATTGTGTTGTTGAGTTGTGGTATGCATGATATTTTGTTTATTTCTATTCAGTTTCTATAACTGCTATAACGATCTCTAAAATAAATTGCATTACCTTCCTCTCAAGGTTAGTATAGGAAGTTGTTCCGCTACTTAACTTTCTTACAACTGGAAACTACAAAGGCAACTTTAGGGAAAATATATCATAAAAATTAACCTTAAAAATTCCCTCAGCCTTCATTTGAAAAATTTGACAACCCTTTGTTTATTACCACATTGTCAATATCCCAACTTGACCTGTATATGGTACCAGTATCGCAAGTGACTACAGAAACATAATTAGCTATCTCATTTCAACCCAACATATCGAATGTTCCTCAAGTACGTGAACAATAACAAATGGCCCAAGATGTGTTTACATATACAATAGGAGTGCCTTATATACCACCTTTGAACAAAAACATACAAATGCAACATAATGCTTCCCTTTTGCAAACATGATAACACAAACCAAACCTCCTAAGCATCACAAGCATAAAATTGAGGTGCTTGATAACCTGCTTGGAAGATAGGGTTATGCACACCCAACCATTCAAGAGCAACAAATTGCTACTCAATATCAACAACAAACACATCCAACGATGCAAATAGGCATCCAATATCAACCCTTGCAACCTCAATTTCATCAACATGTTGGACCAACACACCAAATGACACAACAACCTATTGTCCAACAATATCAACCAGACCCACAATTTTAACAAATGCAACAACATTGTGAATCGTAGTATCAACAACAACATGTGTCGCAATACCAACAACAATATGCACCATAGTATCAACAACAGACTTCAAAAATACCAATGGCGCAGGTGCAACAACACGAGCGACAACAACAACATCATCCTATGCCAACAATTCAAGTCCAACATCTAACCTGACAAACAACACAAATTCCCCAAACACAATTCAATGTGAAATATCAACACCCGTGTCGGCCTACACTTCAATATCAACAACTAGGACCTGTCACAATGCAATATCAACAACCACAACAAACCGCCTAGTATCAAGACACTTTAGTAGTGCAATATGGCGATCCATACCAAGATATGTCAGTAGCAAGAACCCCACAATCAACAATCCCTAAATATCAAGAGAAAAATCCATTTGGGTGAATGATATATCGACAACGAGGTCATCCATGAATGAATGATGAACCTCCAAGACAAGGGCCCTCGGATATGATGACTCAATAGATCAAAAAACTGTCCAAACAAGTTCAAGCATTAAAAACTAAAGGGATTAAAAGAAGCTACACACCACAAGATCTATGTTCTAATCCCTTTGATATAAAAATGTATATGCCTCCTTTCTCAAAAACCTTCAATGTGCCCAAATTTAATAAGTATAGAGGAAAAGGAGACCTTGAGGATCATATCATAGAATTTTACGTGTCTTGTATGAAGGTCCATGATGAGGACACATTTCTTATGCGTCTATACCCTCAAAGTCTCTCAGGACAAGACATGTACTGCTATGCACAATTACCTGGCAATATAAAGTCATGGAATGAACTAGTTAAAAATTTCATTTGTCACTCCGCCTTCAATATCGACAACGAAGTCACCATGATTGATATGTCTACCACTAAGCAGAAGATAGGGGAATCCTTTGTAACGTTCTTACAGAGATGAAGAAACTTAGTTTGTCAATGTCCACTCGATATCAGTGAGGATCAGCAAGTGAACCTAAGCATTGATAATCTAGTACGAGAATTGATGAACAATCTGAAAATCAAAAGTCCTATTACAATTGATAAACTCGTTAAGAAAGGGAAGAACATCAAAAAGGCTCTCATATATTAAGAGATTATCAATATCTACAAAGTTAACACTAATAATCCTAGCACTTCCAACAACAAGGGCAAATTCTGGTCTAGAAATAAGAATGTCACCAACTGATGCAGGAGCATACTTGGTTCATTGGCAATCTTGCATCAACCAAAAGTATTTGCTTTCAGTTTTGCTTCTTTCTATTTTTCACTTCAGACCCCTCTGAGTTGTCAATTTTCCTTGCAGAGATGGATTTCATCGGTGGACATGTCCATCCTCCTTATTCCAAGTCCATGGGACATTTGGATCTTTTTCGGACAAGTTATCGCTTTTGGATTGCCTGATAATTCTCAGTTTCCGGACCAGTTTGAACCATAATGTGTTTCCTTATGTTACGTAGCATTTCCTTGACTTGCAGAGTGAATTGGCACTTCATACGATGCCCCCATATGCTTGGCCGACCTTACTTTTGGTCTGCATTTTATTTCAGTTCTTTTTTTAGAGGATTTTTCTTCATGCTTAGGGCCGACCTATCTGCATATTATACTTTCATGTCTTGCGGATTATGTCCCTTCTTTGGCTGACTCAGATGTGTTCCGCATGCTATATATTAATGTATTAGATCTTAGATAAGTAGTTAAGAAACAAGAATGATAATCAGATAAAGATAGTTCAGATTGGAACCTCTCTTTGGTTCCAGATTGAATGTATATTATGTATTCAGGCCTGTTAGCCTGCTTGTAGCCCGCATGTTGTTGGCCAATTGTAATTGAATTCATGATACAATTGAAGCCCAATCTGGCATTGTCCCTATTATGTGTTAATGTGTCTGTTGTGTTAATCTTGTTGCACGATCTAGATAGTTCTCTTTGAGAACCCTCCCGTCGTAGCTGCATTAGTTGGTATTAGAGCAAAGGTTCTTCATCTAGTAAGATTGTGTCCTATTGAAACTTGTTGTAGGGTGGCAAATTTCGGATCCAACCAGCGGTTGCAGAGGACTTGTCTAAATGGTGTGAAGAGGAAATGTTAGAGGTGGAGTGCAAAGAGATGCACATCCAGCGATGATGGATATGTTTAGACAGATTACGGCATGATTAGAAGAAGTTGAAATGGCCCAGAGAAGAGGTCTACACATTGATGATGTGAGTGATGATGAAGAAGAGCATAATGTTGAACCAAAAGATGAAGGTCAATCGAAACTCAAGAAAGGATATGAAAGGTTACTAAGACTCCTAACTCGCGTGAGTAACAAACTGCATTTTAACCCACCAAAAATATAGTGGTAAGTTGGATTCAAATGAATTGATAAATTAGATCACGGAGATGGAGAAATATTTCAATTTTGAAAACACAAGTGAATATAAGAAGGTGAAGTATGCTTGCACAAAGTTGAAAGGACGTGCATCGTTGTGGTGAGAACATTTGTGGACAAATAGACAGAGAAGAGGCAAGGAGAAAATTAAATCTTGGGATAGGATGGTGAGTAAGTTGAAAGCGAAGTTCTTACCTGTAGAATATAAAGTGAATTTGTTCTGGAAGTTACAAAACCTAAGGCAGAAGGAGTCTAGTGTGAGGGAGTATACTGAAGAGTTCTACAAGTTGAACATCAAATCCAGACATACTGATGATGAGGTTGAATTGGTTGTGAGTATATCAATGGATTGTGGATGTCTATACAAGAGGAGATCAGTTTTATCAAGTTACAGAGTGTGGAAGAAGCTTATCAATATGCATTGAAGGCCGAGAACGGTTGAACAAAAGACACGAGTAGAGATAGAGAGGAATACGAGGAAGATTTCAAAGAGGCAGAACATTTACCGGAGGTGGACAATCTTTTGCAGAGTAGAACAAAGGCAAGGAAGAAGGCAAAGATGACAATTTGCACCAAAGAGATGATAGGAACTTTTACCAGAATGGTGGACAGAGTGGTTACCAGAATGACGGTTATAAGAGAGATGAACAGAAGTTTGGAGGAACTTGCTTTGAGTGTAGAGAAGGAAACTGAGCTTTTGAATGTAAACAAGGTAATTCAACTGGAAGGACAGAGAACGGTAGAAGAACGACGTTTGCTGAGGAAGGACCTACCAAATTCTTGAATAAACCTGAAGATGGAGAAGCTTCGATGATAAGGAGAACTCTATGTCATAATGAAATCACCCAAGAACCATTGCAGAGGAAGAATTTATTTCAGACAAGGTGTAAGGTGGAAGGTAAGTGTTGCAAAGACATAATTGATAGTGGTAGTTCAGATAATCTAGCCTCAAAAGACTTGGTGAACAAGTTGAAGCTGCAAAGATTAAAGCACCCTAAACCCTACCAGATAGCATGGATTTGGGATGATCATAAGGTATTGGTGAGTGAACAATGTTTGGTAAAATTGAAGATTGGATCCTACCATGATGAAGTTCAGTGTGATATTATGCCTATGGACGTATGTCATATCCTATAAGGAAGACCTTGGCAATATTATATACTATTGTTGCAAATAGGATGAAATAAAATTTGCTACATTTGTAAGAGACTGTTAAGAGTGAGATTTGTAAAAGTGTTAGAATTTGTTTGGTTGATGGACGAAAATTTTTGAATGGTTTAAGGAGTGAAAATATGTGTTATGCCCTAATCCCTAAGAAGTCTGATTTGAAACTAGAAGAGGAACAACTGGAGGAGATAAAGAAGTTGTTGATAGAATATGAGGACATAATTTCAAATAAAGTACCTGATGGATTGCCACCTATGAGTAGTATCAGTCATTGTATGGATTTGATCCCCAGAGCTAGTTTGCCTAATAAATCTGCACACCGGATGACATCGACAGAGAATATAGAACTGAATAGACAAGTACAGGAGTTGTTGAGGAAAGGTTTGATCAGGGAAAGCTTGAGCCCTTGTGCAATCCCTATTGTCTTAGCATCTAATAAGGATGGAGAGTGGAGAATCTGTACTGACTCTAGAGCCATAAATCGGATCACAATGAAGTACATGTTTCCTTTGCCTAGGATGGATAGCATAATGGAGAATTTGAGTGGAGCTAGATATTTTACAAATATAGATTCGAAGAATGGATATCATCAGATCGGGATCAAAGAATGGGATGAGTAGAAGACTACATTCAAGACAAATGAATGACTATATGAGTGGTTGGTGATGCCTTTTGGACTGATGAATGCACTGAGTACTTTCATGAGGTTGATGAACGAGGTATTGAAGAAGTTCTTGGGTAAGTTTGTGATTGTGTTTTTGGGTGACATTTTGATTTTTAGTAAGACAAAAGAAGAGCATTTGTTGTATTTGAGACAACTTTTGTAGAGGTTGAGAGAAGAGAAATTGTTGATCAACCTTAAGAAGTGTAGTTTCATGAAGGAATAACTAGTATATTTGGGATTTATGATATCTGTAGATGGATTAAAGATGGACCTTGAGAAAGTAAGAGCAATTGTTGAATGACCTACATTGGAAAGCATTGGAGAGGTAAGATCATTTCATGGATTGGCTAGTTTCTATCAGAAGTTCATTAGGAATTTCAGTTCAGTGTGTACCCCTATGACTGAGACAATGAGAGGAGTTCGGAAGGATTTTAGATGGACATCTGGAGCAAACAGAAGTTTTGAGTTGTTGAAGCAGAAGGTAACTGAACAACCTGTGTTAGCCCTACCGGATTTCAGTAAGGTATTTCAAGTGGATTGTGATGCAAGTGGGAATGAAATTGGAGCGGTGTTGAGTCAAGAAGGAAGACCAATAGCTTATTTTAGTGAAAAGTTGAATGAAGAAAGGAGAAGATATTCAGTGTATGATCAAGAATTCTATGTCATAATTCAAGCCTTGAAGAAGTGGAGACATTATTTATTGCCTAGGGAGTTTGTGTTCTACACGAATCATCAAGCATTGAAGTATTTGAATAGTCAAGGTAAGCTAAACCAAAGACACATGAGATGGGTTGAGTTCATGCAGAGCTATACTTTTGTTTTGAAACATAGGAGTAGAAAGCCAAATAGATTTGTTGATGCTTTGAGTAGGAGGTCAAATTTGCAGACATAAATGAGAATTGAAGTGTTGGGATTTGATGAGTTGAAGACCTTGTATGAGGAAGACCCTAATTTTGCTAAACCTTGGACAACTTGTAAAGAGCCTATTGTGATGAATTGTAGAAACTAGTTGGATTATTTCATTCAAGATGAGATGTTGTTTAGAGGAAATCAGTTGTGTACCTCAGAGTTCTATGAGAGATAGATTGATAAAGGAAAAACATAGTGGAGGATTAGCAAGACATTTTGGTATTGACAAGATAGTGGCTTTGGTAAGTGATAACTACTTTTTGCCTCAAATTCATAAGGATGTAAGGAAATTCGTTCAAAGTTGTAGGATTTGTCAAGTTGCTAAAGGAGGTAGTCAGAATGTGGGATTTTATAAACCTTTAACAGTACCAAAGAAACCTTGGGTAGACATAAGCATGGATTTCATACTTGGTTTGCCTAAGACACAGAGAGGCAATGATTCTATATTTGTGGTAGTAGATAGATTTTCCAAGATGGCACATTTCATACCATGTAAGAATACAACAGATGTCGTGCATATAGCAGACCTATTTTTCAAGGAGGTTGTGAGGTTGCACAAGTTACCTAGAAGTATTGTTTCAAACCGAGATACTAAGTTTGTTGGCTACTTTTGGAGGACACTTTGGAAGAAGATGAAGACCGAATTGAAGTTCGACTCTACATTTCATGCATAGATAGATGGATAGACAGAGGCAATGAATACGAGTTTAGGAAATTTGTTGAGATGTTTGGTTAGAGATAAAACCGGAAGTTGGGATTTGATTCTTGCATAGGCAAAGTTTGCATACAACAATTTAGTGAACTGTAGTATTGGAAAAACATCGTTTGAGATTGTTACTGGAATGAATCCTAAGGGTATATTTGAATTGAGAGACATCAGCCATGAGGATAATAGAAGTACTGAAGTAGAGGAGTTTGTAGACCACATGAAATCATTGCATAATCAGGTGAAAAAACATTTAGAAGATATGAACTAAAAGTATAAGGAGAAGGCGGATGAGAAGAGAAGACATAAGGAATTTGAAGTTGGAGATGAGGTAATGGAGTATCTGAGAAAGGAAATATTTCCAGTTGGAACATACAATAATTCAAAGATGAGAAAGTTTGGACCTTGTAAGATCTTGAAGAAGTTTGATTCAAGTAATGCATATGAAATTGAGCTACCGAATACCTTGGGTATATCACCTATATTCAACATTGTAGATATCTATCAGTATCATGAGGCAAAACTTAGTGATCACAATGGACCATATTTACAAAGGCAGCTTCCTGAGAAGAAACCGGATGAGATTGAGGATTTTTTTGGTAGCAGAGTTGGTAAGAGTACGCGAAGAAGACAATAAAGAGAATATCTTGTGAAGTGGAATCACATACCAGTGGAAGATTCTTCTTGGATCTCTCAAGATGAGGTAGACCGTCTTGGTTTTCATCTAGCCCCATCAAAGTGAGGGACTCACTTTTCAAATAACCTCGGATGTCTGATGTAGGAGAATCCTTGGTTCATTGGCAATCTTACATCAACCAAAAGTATTTGCTTTCAGTTTTGCATATTTTTGTGTTTCACGTCGGACCCCTCTGAGTTGCCCATTTTCCTTGTGGACATGGATTTCATCGGTGGACATGTCCATCCTCTTTATTCCAAGTCTACAGGACGTTTGGATCTTTCTCCAGCAAGTTGTTGATTCTGGATTGCCTGGTAGTTCTCAGTTTCCAGACGAGTTTGAACCATAACGGCTAGATGGTGTTTCCTTATCTTGCAAATAATTTCCTTGACTTTCAGAGCCAATTGGCACTTCATACGATGTCCCCATATGCTTGGTTGACCTTCCTTTTGGTCCGCATTTCATTTTAGTTCTTTTCAAAGGATTTTTCTTCATGCATAGGGCTGACCTATCTGCACATTATACTTTCCCTCCTTAGGGATTGTATCCCTTCTTTGGCCAACCTGGATATGTTTTGGATGCTATATAGTGATGTATTAGATCCTAGATGAGTAGTTAAGGAACAACAAGAATGATAATCGGATAAAGAAAGTTTAGATTGGAACCTTTCTTGTTTCGGACTGAATGTATATTCATAATCAAGCATGTTATCTTGCTTGTAGCCTGCATGTTGTCAGTCAATTGTAATTGAATTCATGATACAATTGAAGCCTAATCTAGCATTGTCCCTATTTTGTGTTAATGTGTCCATTGTGTTGATCTTGTTGCACGGTCCGGATAGTTCTCTTTGAAGACCCTCCTGTCGTGGTTGCATCACCAACAATGGAGTTGTAGACGCAAGGAAAATCAACAACGTGCAAACTAAGATCACTCTCAAAGGACCCGCACATCCAAACACTCAAACAAGCAGCCAACCTCAATAGACAACTCAACATAATGTGCCATTTCAACAACTAGCTCAACAACAAAATCAAGCAACAAACACCATGCAATGGAACCAACAAAGTAAACCCCCTCGAAACTAGAGACACGCCTCTCAAACAATTCACGCCATTACGAGAGCCCATTGAATTTGTTTAAAATAGCTACTTCAATCGAACCTTGTTCAATTGCCCGAAATCAGAAGTGAACCTACAGTAAAACCAGGGTGGTGGAATGACAATCAATATTGTTAGTATCATCGAACAAAGGGACACAAAACCCCTTCTTGTTTCCAATTGAAACATCTTATATAATATTTGATTGACCGAGGATTGGTTGAAATAGAATCTTTGGCAGCATCCTCCAACACAAATCACACTATATTTAAGCCTCCCCTAGTTGATCATGGTAAGGGAAAAGCCTCTACTTCCACTACTAACACCAAGAGCAATGCCAATTATACCAATACTTCCCATCAGTATATAATCAATTGCCTTTGAGTGTCACTCACATATCTACCATAAATGTCAAGGACCCAAATTCCCAATGTGTAGTAGCTACCCGACGATCCAAGATTGTTTCGCAAGGAGCTCCTCCTACATCGCAAGTAACCAATCAGTACAGCCTCCTTGATCATTTAGGAAAAACACCCACGCAAATCTCTATCTTTGATTTGTTGTGCATTTCTCCTACACACATAGCAATTCTAGATAAGGCCTTACAAGAATCCATAGCTCCTACAGACATAAATTTCAACCTATTTCAGGCTATTATATGACACATTGCTCTCATTCACCCTATTACCTTCACTGAGAACGATATCACTAATGACAAATCTAACCATAATGATCCATTAAATTTAGAAGTCTTCATCCATTACTGCAAAACCATACAAGCCTTGATAGATGGTGAGCTAGGACTAAACATTTGTACATTGAGGGTTATCAAAGCTCTTGAATATTCAAAAAATGGCATAGATCCTTCAAATAAAATAACCATCAAGGTGTATGATGATGTAGAGCACCTTTCCAAAGGAGTCATTGTGTTACCTATCCGGATTGGACCTACCACTAAGAGAAATCACTACAAGTCTTGGACTTGGATCTTCCTTATAACACGATTATGGGTGGTCCTTGGATACATGCCATGAAAGCAGTTCCATCTACATATCAGCAGTGCCTCAAATACCCTTACAATGGAACAGAGATCACTATCCCTAGAGATCCAAATTCCTTTCAATTTTGTGCCAACCTAAAAGGAACACCTGAGTAGCAAGTGTCAGTTAACGGAGAAGCTCCATCATCTACTAACACTTCACAATGTGTGTATCCTCAAACACTGGCTAAATTGTCCAAAGGAAAACTCAAGATTTAAGACCAAGGGTGTGGAGAATACACTATGGCACAGAAATTCTAGATTGGGAAGCTACTTGTTTCCCCAAAGTCCTATGGGAAACCTCGTCCTCTGTAGAAAGAACCAAAGGTTGTTATCCAATACCAACCTCCTACCACATTTTCAAAATGGGAGGGACTCAACAAAGAAATAACTGAAGAGGACTTTTCTAACTGCCTTTACAAAGATGAGGAAGAAACACCACCTATCCAATTACCTCTAGAAAAGTATGGAAAATGATTCACTATTATGCAAAAGAAATGATACAATGGACATAGTGGTCTTGGCTCACAGAAGCAAGGTGTCATAGAGTTGATCTTGCTAAAAGCACAACCTAAAAACAAAGGACTAGGATTTGTACCATTACAGATTGGTCCCTCAAACGCTAAGTTAACCTTATGTGAAGAGGGACGTACTTTTGACGATGAAGAGACACATGAGGAAAACCTTAACAAAACCAATCCCAATGAGTGGGAATGGGACTCTTATTCCTCTAGCTCTATGCCCTAGATGATGTTTTCATTGATCTTAATGACCTTTCCCTTGAAGATAAACATGTAAATATATGCCATCATGTAAAAACTTGTCCTAGAGCATGGATTCATGACTTTTGGGATCCTAGAACATAATCTGAAGAAAGTGGTACCAACAGTGATTCCAATGATATCCATGTCATAACCATAACCTTTTCCACACTAAATTTGTATAATACTGATGATGCAATCCCTGTAGTTTACACTAAACTTATCGATTGGGACCAACAAGGACCACCAAACTTAGACTATTTCGAGAATGATGAAGCCATAGAAAATTTCTTTTAGCTTCCAAAAGGAATACCAACAAGAGGTCACAAAAAAAATTCCACAACATACTTTTCGGATTCAACTCCATTTTCTAGTCACAAAAATGAAAATAAAAACGAAAATAATGAAAAAGATGAGTCTCTTGGTGAAAACCACAAGGCACCTTTAGACATTGAAAAAGTAAAAATAAATGATGTATCCGAGGGTGAAAACCTCTCCAAGGTACCCAAGGATGGAAGATTGGACACACCCTTTACAAATCATGAAAAATACCAGTTGTTAGTGGAAATAACACAAGAAATCAACTTGGGTACAATAGATAACCCTAAGATCATTCATTTTACAGCTTCATTGTAAGAACAAGAGAAAGCAGACTGTATCACATTCTTCTTGGAAAAACAAATAAACTTTGCATGGTCATATACAAATATGTTAGGTCTCGATTCAGAATTGTTCCTTCATCACTTACCATTGCAACCAGGTGTTAAACGAGTCAAACAAAAGCTGAGAAAAATGCATCCACAAATTGCCTTACTAGTGAAAGTTGAGCTCAATAAATTGTTAGATATGAGTTTCATGAGGCCCATTAATTATGTATAGTGGATTTCCAACTTAGTACCGGTAAGAAAGCACATTGGGTGCATAAGTATATGCATTGATTTCAAAGACTTGAATAAAGCATGTCCTAAAGATGACTTCCCTTTACCAAACATTGACATAATACGGGACATGACAACTGGCTATGAAATGATATCCTTAATAGAAGGTTTCTCCAGCTACAATCAGATAAGAATAGTTCCTCGGGATTAGCATAAAACAACTTTCACATGTTCTTGGGGAACCTATTGTTCGAATGCGATGCCCTTCAACCTTAAGAATGTCAGAGCAACCTATCAGAGAGAAATCACAATCATCTTCCATGGTTTCATGCTCAAATTGATGGAAGATTATGTAGATGACGAATTATGTAAATCAATCACTAGAGATAACCATCTGAGTGTCCTAACAATGATCTTTGGTAGAATGGAAAAATTTAAGCTTCATTTGAACCCTAAGAAAAAATTTTTGGGGGTTACATCAAGAAAACTCTTAGGTTACATTGTTTCTCACTGTGGCATTGAAATAGATCCAGTAAAGGTAAAGGCTATAATGGGTATACATCCGCCTTGAAATCTGAAACAACTGAGAAGTCTTCAAGGTAAATTGCAATCTATCAAGGGATTCATAAAACAATTGGTTGACAAATGCCTTCCAACAATTTCTCCTCAAGGGAGTAATTTTCAAATGGAACGATCAGTGTGAGCAAACTTTCCAACAATTAAAAAACTGTTATTTCCACCGGTCTTGATGTCTCCTATTGAAGAAAACAAATTATGTTGTACATTTCAGCAACAACTTTCTAGACTCTCTTAGCACAACACAATGAAGATAGAAAAGAGAGATTTATATACTATATCAGTTGAACTCTTGTCGACTATGAATTGAACTACACAACCATTGAACACGTATGCTTAGCAGTTGTCTTCACTACCCAAAATCTTAAACATTACATGTTGAGTCACAAGACATTGCTTGTAGCAAAGATATATCTGCTAAAATACCTACTTAATAGAGCAACACTTAGAGGACGCTTTCTTAAATGGGTTATAATATTGAATGAATTTGACATTTAATATGTGGACCACAAGACTATAAAAGGACAAGTGATAGTGGATCAACTTGCAAAAGCTCATGTCCAAGATGATCACCCACTGCTATTCAATTTTGCAGATGAGTCCATATTTAATATTGCATCTTCCACTGAATGGCAACTATACTTTGATGGCTCGCACACCAAGCATGGCTCAGGGGCAAGTATTTTGTTTTTGACTCCACAAGGAGATGCAATCTTAAAATCATACAAGATCACTTTTGAGTGCACAAATAACATTGTAGAATATGAAGCTTTAGTCGTAGGGCTGAGAATTGCAGTGCAATGGGATATCAAGAATCTTCAGGTGTATAGTGATTCTCAATTGGTCATCCGGCAAGGAAATGATGATTATAAAACTAAATATGAGAAACTAATCCCTTACAAGAAGTTGGTTGACTTAAAAAAAACCAAGTTTATTACAATCACATTCAGTCAAGTACCATGACTACAAAACAAACCAGTAGATGCCATCGCCACTATTGCATCCATGCTCGATATCCCACAAAATGTTGACAAGTGTGACTTCTTAGTGAACAATTGTCGATACCTACTTTTGAGATTCCACAATTTGAGCTCATGTGTGAGATCATTGGTCCCAATTCCCCTTGGTACCAAGATATATATAATTACCTAAAGTCCCAAACCTTACCTCCCAATATGTCAAATAACCAACATCGCTCCTTTATCTGTCAAGCCTCTAGATATGTTATCATCAGTGACACTCTTTACCGTCGCTCTCTTGACCAAACTCTCCTCAGGTGTCTTGATTTAGAAGAAGTGCAAACTGCTTTACATGAGGTTCGCGATGGTATTTGTGGGGGTCATTTCAATGGTTTAAGTCTAGCAAAGAAACTGACAAGTGTTCGATACTACTCGCCTACAATGGAACAAGAGGCCCACAATTTTGCAAAGAAGTTCTATAAGTGTCAGATGCATGGAAACTTGATTCACAAACCAACACAAGAATTTCAACCGATCATATCTCCATGGTCTTTTTCTCAATGGGGACTCGACCTCATACGTAAGATCCACCATACCTCTGCCAATGGTCATAAGTTCATTATCACTGCCACAGAGTACTTCACCAAATGGATTGAAGCCATCCCTATGACCTACATCACTAGCACACATATTTCCAAATTCATCCTGAGTTACATCATATTCCAATATGGAGTCCCTTTGGCCATTGTCACTAATAATGGTCGCCCATTTAGAAACTAAGATGTTAGGGAGCTATGTGAGAAGTTTTATATCTAGCACCACCTTTCCACTCCTTACTACCCACAAAGTAATGGTCAAGTTGAGACGTCAAACAAAACTTACATAAAGATACTCAAAAAGACTGTCAATGACGCTAGCCATGACTGGCATGTGCATCTCAATCTTTCTTTATGGGCATACCGAACTAGCATTTGCGCACCTGCAGGCGCTACCCCCTATTCCCTAGTTTATGGTGTTGAGGCCATACTTCCCATTGAGGATGAGATCCCCTCATTGAGAGTCTCCTTGCGACACATCATTGATGAAGAAGAATACATAGTATCTAGATTGCATGACTTGGAATTGTCGGATGAGCGATACCAAACTACACTTGTCCACATGCAAGCATATCAGACCCGTTTCCGGAGAAATTACAACACAAAAGTCAAGGGTAGACACTTTGAAGTGAGAGACCTGGTCCTCATAATGAAGCCAAAGAATCAAAAAGTGAGGGAAAATTTGGGAAAGTTTGAGCCTAATTGGCTAGGTCGCTATGTAGTCATTGCAGCCTATGGATTTGAGGCATATCAAATTGCAACACCGAAAGGAAAACCACTATTTGAGCCTATAAATAGCATGTACCTCCACAAGTATTATACTTGAAAAAATACTTCTAAAAAATATCAAAAATTTTGAAAAAAGATCCTGAATAAAAAAAGAAAGAAAGAGAAAAAAGAAAGAAAATAGTAAAGAGAAATCATTCACCCACTAGTGAAAACCTGATAAATAGGCTGGTGCAGGAGCACCTCATGACTAAGATATTAAGAGCAATAAAGGCTAAAGGAAACACATGAGAATGTGACCTTTCAATCTATGTAATACGGTAGTCTTTTTTGTTTGATGTTTGATTTGTTTGTAATAAACCCCACCTTGTTACCCAATGACATGGATTTGGCAAATTGATAAGCCACCATGGCCGTATGGGCCTAAGGGTGTTTGGTTGAGTATTTTTCTAGGTGTTTATGTGTTGGAGATGTCTTAGGAAGGTGTAGGACAAGTTGAAGTACCTCTAGGTAGTCGGATTTAACATATGTCAAAAGTTGCTCAAACTTGACAACTTTGTTGACAACGTTTAATGACAACTTTTGATTGCAAATAGCAACTTCCTTCCAACGCTCACCTCGATTCAAAAGGTGGTTGATAACCATTGAGGAAGGTATAAAATTTCATCCCCAATCACCATTGGGAGGAGGAGAGAATGAATTTGTAAACCTTTGGCATCATTGAAGTAATATATTTCTGAGAATTTCCTGCAATCCTGTTATCCTACACGGTGTATCGTACTGTACAATCGTTTTTGAATTAGGAAACCAGTGGGATGTGTTAGAGTGGCCAATCACCTTTCAGATGCACCAAGTCTGAGGTCCTAATTGGCCAAGACAAGGAAGAAATCAGCAAATTTCTGGAAGTGATCTAGATTTGACACTTTTGTCTACAGTTTTGCAAAGAAATGGCCTTACCTTGTTGATCCTTCATTGGTGGTTCACGGCTGTGGAGGGGATGCAAGTATGGCCAATGTATTTTAGGATTTTAAAGGCCTTTTTCAGGTTAGGACCAGTTGGAGGCAAGGGTTTGATGCATCAAGGTGGGCAACTCCATGTGGCCACCGGCAAGTGTAAGCAAACAGGTCTCACATCAGGGGTTAAAGGGTCTAATCATGGCCTAGGACTTAGGAATTGGTGTATTTCCAATGGCTTAAGAGTATTCCTTGAGTTGTTTTGGTGAGTTAAGGTTTGTGTCTACACACTCCTTTGTAAAATAGGCTTAATTGGGCTATACCAGTCTCCTAACCAAAGTAGGGTTTGGATTCTTGTGTTCCCTATTAGTAAGAACTCTTAGGAAATTTTTTGTACTCCCAAAAGGGTACCTAAATCCAGGATTTTTTGTCTAGTCTTTTGGAGAAATAAAGAGTTAAGTGTGGAGAACCGGTCTGGCAAGGCTACTAGATTTTGTAGGCCTTGTTGCAGCAGTTAACCAAACCACTAGAGGGAACCTGAATTCAATGATTGAAGGAGGTCTCCCTGACCTAAAGGACTCCAAATCAAACCTTAAATAGCCATTGTTGCATTCGAGAAGGGACCAAACCATTGTTGACCATAGAGACCTTGTACCGGTCAATGAAAGAGATCTTGTACCGATAATCTTTTGTTTGGAAGAAAGGGATGTGGGACTTGTCAAATGGATATTCCTTAACCCCTGAGAGTGTTGTGTGATTGCTAGGGTCCTTGGTGTATTCTTGGATTAGGGGAACCTATCCTATACCGGTACCGGGACCTCTGCATCAGTTTTGGTATCAGAGTGTAGGAGGAATCCTTTTGGGAAGAAGAATAGTACATGTCAGCAGAAGAATCAGAGGGTGAGGCTAGAAGAATGCCTCAAAAGATGACAAATGTGGAACTTGCCAAGATGGTGCAAGAGAACAGAGAAGAAAATGATCGGCATAGAAGATTGATTGAGAACTTGGAAGGCATGCTGGAGAAAGGACCTGATGCATCAGAGGAAGTGGGAGAAGAAGAGGAGAACCCACAAGGGCAGGAAAAAGAGGAAGTTCCTACAAAGAATAGGTACCTGGTCAATGCCTTGAAGTCTGTGGAGAGGAGAACCATGGACAAGAAATCAAACATTCCTATTTTCAGTGGGAAGATGGATGTCGATGGAGTGATGGACTGAATAGAGTCCTTAAAGAACTTCTTTGAATGTCAAGACATTGCTGACAACCAAAAGATGAAGATTGCCAAGTCAAAAATGCAGGGAGCAGCCCTAACATGGTGGAATTTTGTGCAAGGAGAAAGAGTGAAAGAGGGAAGAGCAATGATCACCTCTTGGAAGAAGATGATTACAAAGATCAAGGGAGTATATGTACCAGAGGACTATGAAGTCCAATTACACAAGAGAAGGCAGAATCTCAGACAGAAAGAGATGGATGTGTGTACCTATACTGAAGAATTTCAGAAATTGAGTATAAAGTCTAAGAAGGTTGAAGATGAAAGTGAAAGAGTGGCAAGGTATCTAAATGGCCTAAGGTAGAACATACAAGAAGAGTTGAACCTCTTTTGCCCTAACATTGTTCATAGATGCTATCAATTAGCATTAAAGGTAGAGGAGAAGCTCAAAAGAAGACAAGAGCAGAGCAGTAGAAGAAGGGGTAAGCAACCAAGAGGAAGGAGCAGCTTCAGAGGAAGAGGATCAAATTTTGAATTCCAAGGAGAGAGCAGTCAAGACTCCTCAAGAAATGACAGCAACAACAAAGGCAACTTCACAGGTAGAAGGCCAAATTTCAGAGGAAGATCATCAAGAAGAGGAGTAGGACCAATAAAATGTGTTAAGTGCAACCAAGAGGGACACATTGCCAGCAAATGCCCGGAGAAGATGGGGTCTAGTTCCCAAGGAGAAAGGAGATGTAATGCCCTGCCAGGAAACCCCGAAGGGATAAGCTAAAACACAAGAATAGAGTGCAATAAAAAAATTTTAAAGTTACACAACATTAAGATACAACAAGACATCAAAGTTCAAAATACATAGCGGAAGACATCAACTATCACCTAAAACGTTTCCCAACGTGATTACTTAATTACACATTTAACTTAACTCACACTAATAAATCCAATAAGTTGATTATCTTATAACGAAATAATTCTTAAACAAGGATAATTTCTTTGAGATAGATGAAAATATAGATCACAATATAAGGTTCATCCATTAAGATTTATCTATACCCTTCATTCAAACGTTCATTTAGAATTTAAGTCATGCATCTAATTTAACAACACACTTGAATTTTTTCATAAACTAATGAGATATTTCCATGCATACTTAATTTCCTTAACAATAACTGAATATATTTCCTTATCCTAAGTTACATTCTTTCATGTTCCAATTTACTACATTTAAGAGAGGACTGCATACATGCATTTAAAATTAATTTCATCTTATCCACTTATACATTCTATCAAAATGTCATTCATACATGCTAACACTAAACATGAAACATAAGAACAAAAGCATCACATAACACCAAGATGATCTCGGCTTTCACCCCTAAAGGGCTACATCTCCGGGTCTGCTCAACTACAAGACCCCTTTGATAATTAATAAAGTTAAGAATACATGAGGTTCTCATAATTTACCATCCTGCCATCAAGGCGAAACATAATCAATATACAAATGACCACATCGGTCAATAAATACATAAATGATCTCGGAATAGGAAATGATCCATCTGAACATAATAGAAGCAAATACAACAGTCCACAAGACAACTCCACAAAAGTGCTCCTATCAAGACAACACGAAAACACACTAGCGAACATAGGGACAAGTGTCATCACACAACTTGGTATGGTTACCATGGTAGGTCTTCATAGGTTCTGGCCCCATACACTGGGCTACCCTGGCAACCTAATCCGAACCCTCGGTCCATCCAAGCCTCATGTGGACCCACACATCCTTTCGTGAAGACAAGGATGATGGTTTGCCATTTCAGGCCTTCTCACAGCATGTCGAGTCTGTGTTAGCACTCATCCCATGTATGAGGCACAGATATCTTACTTAGAGATTCATTAACAACACTCTAATATACTATTAGGTTATCACTTATTAGACTCACTTTCGATGGGTTACACAACAGCCACTTTGGGCGCGACCACAATCGAAAGTCACTTTCCCATACGACACTAGACTATACTCAAACGAACTCAATAAACCAAGGAACACACATGGTCAAGCAAACGGAGTTCAAAATGGAAGGAACAACCATTTGGTCAAACATGACTTCATATGAGGTGCATTGACTGATGGTACTCTAACTAGAGACCTGACCAGCTATGGTCAATCACAAATCATCATTCGACACTCGCATAAAGGAAATGACCAATTACGACATCACCACAAAGCAACAGTAAAACGCGAGACCGAGGACTGAAACAGGTACCCCAAATCACTCCATATGACAGGGTCCTATCAAACAAAGCATGACTTGCCATTACTTAAGCAAAAGCGAATACAAAAATTAAACTTGCATAGGCAACAATTGGAAAATACAATCTTTTTCCAAATCGGTTTAAACATTAAATGTCGATCAAATTTTCTAAATGATCTAAGTTAGATTGCAGTCATCTACCTCATCTAGGTACAATTCGTTCTTGGTTTTCTAACTCCCTAAGGTTCATAAGTATCGAACATACATAAATACACCATTATGAGTTCTTAAACCAAGTTCACAAGAATATAATTAAATAACCATTAACCAACTAAATATGATATTACTCTTCAAATAAAACATCATTGTCATTCTAGCTCAAAAACAACCCTTCCAAATTCATCTTTTCCAGAGCCCAATTACACTATACAGATCAAGGAAACATATACATATAAGAAACCCAAATAAAGATAGTTCGTTCCCAACTTAACAATTATTTTCTTACGCATGTATAGAAAATTACCAAAATTAACTATTAATTAATGTATATATTTATCAATCCACAATTAATTAAATATAACAAATTAATAATTAATAACGAAATTAACAAATTAAGTATTTAATTAGAAAAATATGCATTAATAATAAAATAGAATTTGCAAATTAATTAATGTATATTTGCCACTTATACAATTAATTAATTACAAACTAATCATAAATTATTAATTAAATGCCATATTTAAACTTTATTAAAAAAAAACTTATTTTAAAATTTACATTTAAATAATATTAAATGATTATTATATTTTTTTCATTTAAAAAAATTATATAAAAAAACACAATTTATAATCTTTAAAAAAAAAAAAAAAAAAAGAGGACGAGGGGAGGGGATTCCACGTGGCCCCCATGGTAGCTCACGCTACCATTGGTAGCAAGCGGCTGCCATTGGCAGCGCTGCTACCATTTGGTAGCAGTCCGCTACCATGGTAGCAGCCACTACCTCCTCGTGGTGGGGGTTTATCCCCGCCACGTGGGTTTTTATATACTTTTTTTTTTTTTTTTAATTTTTTTCTTTTTACTGTTAGAAAAATAAAATTACAAACACAGCAAAATACACAGCCTCCCAAGACTGAAAATAATATATTTTTTTTCTTTTAGAAAGCATGGGTTTTTTTTTTAACATTACTCAAATACCCAGATCCGAAAAAGGGAAAATTTCTCTAAAACCAACAACATATTGGCCAAATAAGATTGATTAACATCCATATATCCAGCCACAGATAGATATCTCTAATTAAAACTTGAATTTGAAAGCATTAATTTAGAAATTTATCAAATTTTCATTGTAACCAGCCAATCTCAAGTTTATTTTGATTTTAAAAACAATCAAAGCAACCATAATCTAAACTTGGAATGGAAACAGAACAATAGGGGATTGGATTGGAATTAAAATTATAACTGTTTCATTTCCCCCAAATATATGAGATTTTTTTTAATCTTCACAAACATAATTCTTCAAAAATCCAAAACAAATTCTTTAAAACAAGAAGCCAATGAAATAAACCAGAGGCTTACCTGGCTCAGCAATCCTGGCAAAGTTGAAGAAGAGCCCAATTCTCCAGCTCAAGAAATTTTTTCTCCTCCCAAAACTCCCAAATTTTTTCATCCCAAAATATTTTCCAACAAAAAATCAATCTCCCATATTTTTCCAAAAAACCTAGGTTAAATGGGAAAGGTTTGACCAAAATTTTATTTTTGGAATTAAAATATTTTATTTAAAATAGTTCCTCAAAAATCATTATTTTCCAACTATATCAATAAATTAACTTGCTTTTCAATTTAAAATTGATTTTTCCAAATAATTGAATTTAACCTTTCTATTTCCAAAATGCCAAGAAGATAAAATTAATTCTATTTCAATTAAATTTAAATCTTTCTTTTCATAAGCGTAAACATAATAAATTTAACATTAAAATAAACTATTTAATTGAACTTGCTCCCAATTTAAATCGAGCAATTCAAATTAACGATAATCACATAAAGAAATCCTGTTTAATTTAGTCCATTAATCTTTAATGCACAAACACATATTTAATCAAATTAAATACTAAGGACTAATTACTCAATTTAACCATACACACAAAACACGCAACCCAAGAAGCCAAATGGACAGACGACCCGCAAACCCAACCAAAGGGAGTACCGACGACGACTGACGATGCTCACTTGAGCATGACTATGGTCAAACGAGGGTCTTACAACCACCTATTCCAAATTCTAAGGACCAAAGAGGTACACTCAAACCTGCAAATTTAGGCGGAGATGAACCTTGCACCCATGCGGCACTGTACCTCAAATCTCCAAGGTCACACCAAGATTTAGAAATTGATTAGGGCAGGGGTGTTACATTTTTCCCCCCTAGGTTCCAACTTACTCCTAGAAGTCGTAAAGCTAGATGGAGAACATGTTGCACGCATTAGCCTTGAAACTCATTCAACAAATATCAAATTGCACATAGGAATCTTTCCATAAATAATTGAAACATTATTGCAAAATCCTCTACGAATGCCATTACCCATTGGCAAGATACATCTAAATCCATACATTTCTTATAACATTCTAGGAATTATCCACAATCATAGCAAAGAGACAAGAATTTTCTTCCTTTCATTACACCAAATTAAAGCATTAAAAGAGGTAAGCAACAATTACCATACTCATCTTTCAAGCATGACAAGAAAACATGCCATCATGATCAATTTCCTTTACCAATACATCTTTTTCATAAAACTTTATCGGATAGAACTAGCTTCAAAATTCCATTTCTACAACCAAGTTAACTTCCATGAAATAAGAGAAACATAGATAACTCAATTGTTTACACTTGTCAGGTATATTAAAAAAACCTTTCCAATGACTATGTCTCATAACATAGTGACAAGTTAACACAATTTACTCCATGATTACACATAATAACAATCCACATTACTGGAATGCATAACTCAAAAGGTCACATGTGAGCATGTCAAATGCCCGGTCAAAGATAACATGCATGATCAGCATCTCTATGCCTGATCTCATAACAACAATATGATCATAAATATCCAATATCTCACTCAAGGCTTGATGGTGCTAGGCACACCATAGCGGTGTTACCTTCCATACAAGACCTTCATGAACATCCCTTGTTGAGTAAGGTGGTTAGCCTCCAAGAGATAGTCACCACACATAGGTAGGTAGTGGATCCTAGCTGCATCACAGCCTCACATACCGCCATCCTCAAGGTTCCTTATGTCTGCTTCCTCGTACACACTCTGCCAAGACCGTCTCATATGTCCTTGGAGAGGAATTTCACATTTCAACACAAGACCAGCATACGAAAACAATAAGGATAAACTAGTTTAGCCACCAAAGTACAGATGAATAAAGATAATAAATCATCAATTCCAACAGTAAGGCAATAAATGGTAATAAATGGCAGAAAAATGTCAAGTGAACATGAGAGTGGGTGCGGAGCAAAAAGGAGCGGGAATCCCAAATTTCAAATCGGGAAATGGCAAAATTCTTGGGGAAGGCGGATTTCCTGGAGATTGCAGTTTTTCTGGGACCGGAACTAGCAATTAGGCAAGAGGTCAGGCATCTCAAGGGACAGAAGAAGACACGAAAAAAGCAAAACCGGGAGAGGATAAAGATTTGAAACCTGGGGACCCACATGATAGAGGTAAAGGAAAAAAATGGTCTTCGCTCTTTGGGGTGAAGCCGCTGGCTAAATTTGGGCTTCCGGAAGTCACAAATATTTTAGACCCAGCCTCTGGACTAGTTGCTATCTTTGTTCCGGACAAAGTGGTGGATATGACTGTTGCTGGCCTATCCATGACTCTAGTGGGATGATTCTCTGGCTTTAGGCCTAACATTGATGATGTTAGGAACTTCATAAGGAGAAAATGGCTCGTTAAAGGTCAAGTGGACGTGGCAGTGCTGCCTAGAGGGTTTTTCACCTTCGCTTTTAACTCTGAAGAAGACATGAACAAAGCTCTCTGCGAAGGCCCCTGGATGTTTGGCAAGTCATCCCTGGCCCTTCAAAAATGGGCTCTAAACCTTGCCCTTAACGAGTCCTCCTTGATTTCTGCGCCAGTTTGGACACGTCTCTCGGGTCTTCTGCTCGAATACTGGAATGAGGAAGTTTTCAAGGGTATTGCAAAATCCTTTGGAGAACTCTTGGCGATTGACCCGATGACGGTGGCTAAATCAAGGTTAGTCTTTGCTCGTATCTGCATTAATGTTAATCAAATGATGGATATGTCTCAATCCATAGAAATCATTTCTAAACTTGGTAAATGGTCCCAAGCTATAAAATACGAATCTCTTCCATTTGCTTGTTTCCACTACAAAAAATTGGGGCATTGGGCAAAATCATGTCCGCTCAAGAAAAGTAAGGAAAGCAAGACTGACAGTAACATCAAGAACAAAAATATCTGGCAAACGGTAAATAAAAAAGTAGACTCATCAACTAAGTGTAACAAAAATAAGGATGCTACAGATTTAGCAAATGAAGTCAAGAGGATAGGGAATAGCAGTAATGATAAACAAGACTGTGTTTGCTCTAACAACCAACCAGAGAGTTTTAAAGCAGTAGAGAAAAGTACTGAGTTGAACAATAAAAACAACCCAGAGGACCAGGAGCCTGGATCTGTTAGTCAGGAGAAGGAAGAAACTGACCCGGACCAGGAGGCTGGTTATGTTAGTTAGGAGAAGGAAGAAACCATACCAGCCTCATCATTCTCAAAATCAGTCGAGAAAGACTTTAATGAAGCTCAAGACCCTTTTGACATCAAGCCCTTACTGCTTTTAACTAATGGGAGCCCACAGCCACTTCTTTGTAAAACTCCTTCTCAAAGCATGGATTTGCTGGATGGAAATCTTCGGATTCTCGGTTTAAAAGAAAAAAAAATGAATAAGGAGGAACTCAATGGAGGAATCTCAATTAGAAGTAAGATCAAGAAAAAGGCAGATGTTGAAAGTCGGAACAAAAAGCAAGGAAGGCCATCCCTAAAACACCAAAGGGAACAGGAAAGCTGGAAGAACCTCGCTGATGGAACACAGTGTTCCATTGAGTCAACCCTATCCCCAGTTAAAGTATGAAGATAATATCCTAGAATATCAGAGGGTTGATGCCCCTCATAAGGAGGATGTGTTGTGAAACATCATTAGAGATCATAAACTGGATGTGGTCCTCGTGCAGGAAACCAAGATGTCTATGGAAAAAGTTGAAAAGATTAGAATTTTCAAAGAAAATGGGGTCATAGGATCTAACTCGGAGGGAGCCTTTGGAGGAACTGCGATTTTTTGGAACCAAAAAACTATAATTGGTAAGGAAATCATCTCTGCCTTTAATAGGAACTCTGTTAAGCTTGAGCATATTAAGGACAACTTTGTTTGGGTGTTATCTAATGTCTACGCTCCTAATACCAAATCTGGGAGAGCTAAATACTGGAAAAGCCTTGCAGCTGACAGACTCCAGTTTGCTAACAAAAGCTGGATTATTATGGGAGACTTCAATACTTCGCTCAAAGATGAAGAGAAGATGGGAGGTATCCCTTTACAACTTGATGGGAAACAAGACCTCATGGACTTCATTAATGACCAAGCTCTTATTAACGTGGATCTTCAGGGTATCAACTACACCTGGACCAATAGAAGAACCGGAGCTGATCTGATTCAAGTTAAGCTTGATAGATCTTTAATCTCTTCTGACTGGTTTTCTATGTATAGCTGCTCCCTTGCTTTCGTTATCAAAATTGGGTCAGACCATTACCCCATCTCCTTCACTGCCAATTCTTTTTCGGCCAAGAGAAACTCCCTTCCAGATTTGAAAAAGTTTGGCTCTCCCATCCTTCTCTGGAAGCTTGTATTGTTGAATGGTGGAATTCTGAAGTCGAGGGTAAGGCTCTTTTTAGAATTGCTAAAAAGCTCAACATTCTAAAAGCTAAAATTAAAACCTGGAACAAACAGATTTTTCGAGATATATTCAAGAGCAAAATTCAAGTCAAAGCTGAAATAAAGGATGTTCAGGATAGAATCCAAGAGGTTGGGTTGACTGAAGATCTTAGGATGGCTGAAAATAATCTTTTATCTAAATACCACACCATCATCTCTAATGAAGAGACTTTCTGGAGACAAAGATCTAGAGCCTTGTTCCTGAAGGAAGGCGACAAAAACACCCGCTTCTTTCACTTGACTACTCTTAAGAATAGGGCAGCCAACAGAATATCCAAATTATCCTGCAATAAAGGTATCTTAATAGAGGATTGCGACATTAGGAAGGAAGCTCTCGAGCATTTCAGTACCCTGTTGCGTGAAGTGGATAACCTGGATTTTAGCAATCAAAACACCCTTTTACAAGCTATTCCTTCTATCCTGATGGAAGCTGATAGCCACCTCTTATCTCGTATTCCCTCTAATCTGGAAATCAAAAAGGCGGTGTTCTCCTTTCAGGGTGATAAGTCCCTTGGACCAGACGACTTCCCTATGTTTTTCTTCCAAATTTTCTGGCACATAGTGGAGGCTAACATATGCAATGGTGTTAAAGAATTCTATGGATCCAAAAGACTTCTTAAGGAACTGAACGCCACCTTCATAGTCCTTATCCCAAGGATCCCTGAAGCTGATTCTCTCAATAAGTTTAGACCTATTAGCCTGTGTAACTCTGCTAACAAGATTTTATCCAAGGTTCTGACTTCCAGGTTGTTGGAAATTCTCCCTAGGATTATCTCTGTCCAGCAGAATGGCTTTGTCCCCGGGAGACAAATTGTGGATTCCATTATCTCCGTTCATGAAAATATCCACTCCCTGAAAGTGGCAAATAACCAGGGATTCTTCCTAAACTTATACATGGCTAAAGCCTTTGATAGAGTGAATTGGCAGTTTCTCCTTAGGATCATGAAAGCATTTGGTTTTGGTTACAAAGTTATTCAGCTTTTCTCTCAACTTATGGAAACTTCCTCCTCTGTTGTTATTGTCAATGGTTCCCCGTCTAGTTTCTTCAAAAGCTCTAGAGGTCTCAGACAGGGACCCCATATCCCCTATCCTGTTCACCATACTTGTTGAATGCCTAGGCAGATTCATTCTCAAAAATGTGGAAGACGACAATCTTAAAGGTCTTAAACTTTCTTCTTCCAATGTTGTATGTTCTCATGAATAATTTGTTGATGACTCTATTACTATGAGGGAAGCCACCATCATGGAAGCTAATAATATGAAGATTATTCTGAATACTTATGAATCTGCCTTTGGCCAAAAAATCAATTGGGATAAAAGTTCTCTATTTTTCATCAATACCCCGGTCCAAAGGCAACTAAGGATTGGAAGGATTCTTGGCTGCAATATCTCTGAGTTTCCCTCTACTTATCTGGGGCTTCCTCTATGTCTTAAGCATGAGGACTCCTTCTAGAACAAGCTGATAGACAGACTTAACCTGAAACTTGCTGGTTGGAAAGGGGTTGTCCTTAGTCAAGCGGGCAAAATGACTCTTCTCAAAGCCACTCTCCAAAACCTTCATGTGTATGCTCTCAACTTGTTCAAAATCCCCACAAAGTTTGCGGAAGCCATTGAAAGAATCCAAAAAAAATTCCTTTGGTTGGGAGTGGAAGTCAAAAACAGAATTCCCCTTATTGCTTGGAACAAAATCTGTTCCCCTAAGGCCTCAAGTGGGCTGGGTTTAAGGAACATTGGTTCTATGAACAAAGCTTTATTAGCCAAACAAATATGGAGATTCAAAGGGGAGGAAAGAGAATAGAACTCTATCTGGAAAAACAAATATCTCTATATGCAACCTTCTGCGCAAGAATTCTTTGATAACTCATTCACTGTTGAAAGATCCGCTATATGGAATGCTATGCAATCTGCTAAAAGTTGGGCTGCTGCTAGCAGAACTTGGAACCTTGGGGATGGGAGGAGAATAAGATTTTGGGCAGATAGATGGATCCTGGATAAACCTCTGGAGGAAATTCCAATCCTTAAAGATTGGAAAGACCGGTTCAAAAGCAGGTATGGTGAAAAGGTCAGAGATTACTGGATAAATGGGAACTGGATTGATTTTAGCCAGCAGTGTCTGGGGCTCAAGTTCCTTCAGATTGCTCTCTCTGCTAAAATCCCTAGAGAAAACAAAGATGACAGATTGATATGGAGGGAAACCTTGGATGGGATTTATTCTGTTTCCTCTGTTGTGGCTATTCACAATGACCCGGTGGAAGAAATTCTCATCTGGGCTAAAGTTTGGAACAAGAAGTTAGTTCCAAAGGTCAATATCTTCTTCTGTATTTTCATCCCAAATAAGGTATTGACCCTGGACAATCTTCATAAAAGAGGTATTATTTTTCCTAATAGGTGCTCTCTTTGTTGCAGGGAAGAAGAGACGGCTTGCCACATTCTTAATCAATGTACTTATAGCCAGGATATCTGGAAAATCATCCTAACCAGGTGGACCCTGAGCTGGGTTTTCCCAAACTCCCTTGGGGACTCTTGGTAGCAATGGCATTGCCCTAATTCTAATCCTAAAATTGTGGAGACTTGGAAACTTACTCTGCCGATTGTTATCTGGAATATTTGGAAAGAGCGCAACAACAGGATTTTTAGGGATAAAAGAGTTATTCCTGAAGTGGTTGTGGATAAAATCTTTAGGAGTATTTTTTAATGCCTCTATTGCACTGATTAGGGACCTGCTGCTAAAGATGATTTTAAAGACAGGTGGAACCTTTCTACCACTACTTCTAGCAAGGAGACTGGAAGAGAAGGTCTGGTCTGGTGCTTTCCTCCCCAGGGATGGATTAAGGCATACTTTGATGGGGCTTCTAAAGGGAATCCGGGTAAAACTGGATACGGGGGCATTGTTAGGAATTTTGTTGGAAGTTGTCTTAAGGCGGTGGCTGGACCTCTGGGGAATCAAACTAGCCATTTTGTCAAAGCCTCTGCCACCCTGAACACCTTAATTATAGCTAAAAATCTAAATTATGATAAATTATGGCTTGAGGGAGATTCACTTAATATCATTAAGTGTTTAAAGGCGGAAACGGAGCCTTCTTGGTCTATTGAAAATATCATCATGAAAGCTAGGGATATCATTGCAAGTTTCAAAGAAATTATTATTCAACATGCTTTCAGAGAACAAAACAGTGTTGCGGATTGTTTAGCGAATTCTGGGGTTAACTCTGATTCCCAAATGATTTGGCACGAGGAGGATCTCAATTTAAACATTAAAGAGTTCCTTAGAAAGGACCGTTATATGGGGAGAGAAGGACAATTTAATCATGACAAGTAAAAAGCATCATTTACGCCTTGATGGAAAGGCCATCATTACTTGGCATTGCAGCAGATCTTCAACAACCTTTAATAATCTAACGCATGCTTTGTGGGTTACTCAGTTCAAAAACTTGAGCAACATCGAGAAAGAATGTTTTAATTTGCAAAGAAACAAAGTAGATAGCCCGTATTCGAAGATGGGAGGAGACCTAAGGTGGGAAGAACTGGACAATGCGTCGACTTGGAAAGCGATGCCAAAAGTCTAGGCGAAATTGGAGAAGGGCTCTCTCTCCAGCTTCATGGAGAAGCTCGTGGATTATGACAAAGGTAGGGTTAACCTAGTTGTTTCTAATATTTCTAAAAACTGGTCTAATGGCTCTTTTAAAATTTATGGAGTTAAGTTTAAGCTAGACGCTGGGCTCATATCTATTGTGACCAGCATGCCCTACTCTGGGCTTAATTTCTTTTGAGACCTTAAAGTCTCCAACAACGCGGTCAATCTGTTCCCGCAAAAAGAGAAAGAGAGGGTTAAAACCGGCAAAGCCACTAGGGGCTACTACGAAGCTGCAAACATCAAAAAGCTGTGGGGTTGGGTTCTTAATGCAATTATGGAATACATCACAGTTGAAGGTCATTTCTCCAAGGCCCACACCTACCACTTCATGCTCTTAAACCATTTTAGACACGACAGAAAGGTATCCCTGCCCTACTACCTTTTTCAGTCCCTCTCCAGGTCCCTCAATAAACATAGGAATAACCCTTCCAGCCCAATTCTCCATTGTGGGCTTCTGCTGCTCATCTATGAGCACTGCAAAACCCTCGCCCTGCTGGAAAATCAGAGGATTTTCGCCTCTCTGGGCAAGAGAAAGATGGAAGAGGGAGAAACCAGCCAGGAGAAGGCGTCCTCCAGCAAAAAAAGGAAAAGTGTTCCTGGGTTGGAAACAGAGGAAATGGTTAAGGAAAGCAACGGAATGGAGACGGACGAATCCAACAGTGAAGATAGTTGGAAAGACGAGGAGCTAGGTAATGAGGAAGAAAGCGGGGATAACGAGCCTTGTCATGAAAGCCCTATCCTCAGCAAATGCCCTAGTAAGGACAACAGCCACCTGATGGAAGAAGTGGATCTCAAGGATAACGAGGAAACCGAAGTGAATTCCGAGAAGGAAACGAACAAAGATTCTGAGAAGGACCTGACTAAGGACAGGGATAGCGAGGATAAGGAATGTGTTGGTAAAGGGCTTATCCTGGATAACCTCAAGAAAATCTCTAAGGCGAGAATGGATTACGATAGATGGACCTATGAGATCCTGAAAAACCTAGAAAAAAAGGGAATAAACTCGGATGAGAAGAGGGAGGATGAAAACAGAGAGCAGATTAAATGGAAGCAGGAAATGGAGAATAAGGTAAAATAGTTGGAAGAGGGAAAATAAGCGATGAAAAATCTGACGAGCGTTATCCCAAGTATCCTCTCTGTCGTCACTAAAAACCTGGAGGACATCGCCAAGGTCTTTGATCATTCCTGCACTCTGAATCCGGTCGTGGATCTTGACCTGGATGATGAGACCATCCAGATTGGAAGCGGTCATGCTACTCCGGTGGGCGGTACTGCGAAGAAAACCAGGGCTAGTGTCAAGAAAGATGTGGCTGCTTCCGCAAAGGATCCCCCTAACCTCAAAGACAACATCAAAGAGCTGCACGAAATTAACAACACCCTGGAAAAAGCCCTAGAAAAAATCTGAATTCTGGAAGGCTTGCTGGCTTAATGGGGCTTTTTTGGGTTTTCTCTAGTTTTCCGATGGTATTTTGTGGTTCTGTTCTTTTCTGTTTCTCATCGCTTATGTTGTTTTAGTTATTTAAGTTTTGATTGTAAAGGGTTTCGGGGCCACTTCAAAACCTGCTTTTTCCTTAATCAAAAACAGTAAGGCAATAAAATAAGTCGGAATTGCAACACCAAATCAAATATGCAAAAGATCACAAGATCATGGCTAAACCTTCAAAGTCAAAGTAAAATAAATTGTTGGTCCCCAAAGAAATATAAAGAATATCACAACTGCACATAACATCACTATGTGACTAGCATCTAGCCGCCAACGAGGAAGGAAGGAACAATCATCTAGCCATCGCAGTAGCTCATCATGTGGTGCGACATAGTCACACTACCCACATGGCATGGCGGTGTGCACCTCGACATCACCCTGCATCACGTCGTCACACGGCATGGCAATACCCCAAGCGGAGAAGACATGCAATGGGCGTATCTCACATGGTAGTGTACCTCACGGAAACAAGCACGCGCAGGTCACGTCCCGCATAGTGACATATCTATAAGGATACTCATCGTAAGCCAGAGGTATACATGACCACCAACACATACTAATTGGAAGCTCATGTGGATAAACCTACCTTTCATGAAGACAAGGCAAAGGATCCTCCAAAATACACCAGCACTATGCTCAAGAAATGCCATCAAAATGCTCAAATAAAGGAAAGGAATAGGTTGCCACACATAAACCTATCAATAGATTCTTCAAAAAGGGAAAGTATTAAGTACACCTTTGATACAGTTTTATTGTATAACTCTATCATTCCTCGAAATAAAGAAGCTAAAGTCACTTCGCATCGACATTACTCGTACACCGATCCATACAATTCAAGGAATGGTGACTTCGAATACTACCCCTTAACATACAGAATTACCCACAACCCGAGGTTTGGTACTCAGTAGGGAAACAAATAAGCAACATCACCTAAACAATATGGTTTCCCATACTCATAAGCAACATATCCTCCATGGTTGATTACTTCACCAACCCATGGGCACATATAATAAGCATTGTTTCCTTACAATAAACATGAATACACCAGTACTGGTTTAGTCACATTTACGAGGAGTACTTTCCAGAACGCTATCATCTACTCAAGGGAGGTTTAAATAATGCTTCCCACATGAATAACTGAATCAAGCTTACTCTAGATACAAGTACTGAAATTATTAACAATTCACAATTACATAAGGAATAACATCATTCCTATATCTTTCTCGAATTTCACTAAGCATTCGTATCCACATTACTAACTATGCAAATTTCTTTTCCAATGAGGACTTTCATCTTTCAACATGAAGTCAAACTGCAACAGCACAATTTCACATGTTTTATAAACATTCTATTTAAATCAATGCATTCTTCGTAGTATTTCTAAAAATCTTATAATCTAGGCAAAGAGAGAAGGAAAAGAGAGTTTGATAATCCAACTATTTCCTACAAAGACACAAGATCAACAAGATCACACTATATACTAAAATTTCTCACTATAAGCCTATCATTTTTTATTGCACGGTTTTCATTTCGCTACCGTTTTTAGAAGAATGCCAATTGAACTACATGACATCTCCAATTATTATAGTTGCAATAGGAGGTTCTAGTTTTCCAAATAATAGAGATCAAAACAAGCAATCTTTTCGATAATACCAGACCTCTTGAGAACACTCACTTATTCTTAATACAATACATTTCATAATTTGCAACCTATCATTGAAAATCAAATACGATAAGAAGGTGAGCGAGGAGCTATCAACTAAATAATACACATTAATGCATACACATCAAACAAGCTTTTCATTCGCACTTTCTAAAGATAATAAGGCAATTACATATATCCAAAAGCAAGTTCAAAGGAGCATTGCTAAATAGATCCTCGGTTCAACTAGTTTAATGCAACACTTAAAACAATATTCCATGGAACACATTAATACACTCTCGAAGCTACTATAACATGTTCCCTTTAATACTTCTTTTACAAACAAAGCAGTTTCACATAACAACTATTCGCATATTAATGCACCTCACTCAAGATAGAATTTAATTATGTTACTCCTACATTACACATGGAGAATTCTTTAATGTAAAGATACAGTTTTCTCTCAATAGCCAATATTAACTTTCAAACCCAAAGCCCCTTATATTATCTAAAAACACATAAGCGTCATAGGGTTCACACAGGGTTCAAGAAGTCACACCCTTTTCTCTCGCAAAGAGAAAACTCAAATCAGAGATAATTACACATATCCCAAACATTTTAATTTCTAGAGAGAGAGAGAGGAGGAAGGGTGATAATCATTCAATTTGCTACAAAATAAGCATTAAATATTTACCATACTAGTCCTTCAAGCGAACAACACTAAACTAGATCATAATCTTAAACAAGCACATTTCGTACTTTCATATTCTAAGCAAGCACTAACCAACCCAAATGGATTAGTCCAAAGAGTACAACACTCAATAAGGAAGGTACATACGACTCTCTTTCAGAATCTGAGTAATCGTAGACCAAGACATCAATAAGCAAACAAAGCACAGTTATTCACTCAAAACACCAACATCAAGAGGATGAAAACAAGATGTGAACAAACGCGTTACACACAAGTTAAGCTCTGCTCAATCACTCACATACAAAGAGGAGGACAAGCATGCACATAAGGTCGATACACCTCACACCAACTAAGGGCACACACGACACCAGAGATCCCAGTGTTTGCAACATGGGCTTTGATACCAAATGTAATGCCCCGCCAAGAAACCCCGAAGGGATAAGCTAAAACACAATAATAGAGTGCAATAATTTTTTTTTTAAAGTTACACAACATTAAGATACAACAAGACATCAAAGTTCAGATTACACAGTGGAAGACATCAACTAACACCTAAACAGTTTCCCAACATGATTACTTAATTACACATTTAACTTAACTAAGACTAATAAATCCAATAAACTGATTATCTTATAACGAGATAATTCCTAAACAAGGATAATTTCTTTCAGATAAATGAAAATATAGATCACAATATAAGGTTCATCCATTAAGATTTATCTATACCCTTCATTCAAACTTTCATTTAGAATTTAAGTCATGCATCTAATTTAACAACACACTTGAATTTTTTCATAAACTAATGAGATATTTCCATGCATACTTAATTTCCTTAACAATAACTGAATATATTCCATTATCCTAAGCTACATTCTTTCATGCTCTAATTTACTGCATTCAAGAGAGGACTGCAAACATGCATTTAAAATTAATTTCATCTTATCCACTTATACATTCTATCAAAAAGACATTCATACATGCTAACACTAAACATGAAACATAAGAACAAAAGCATCACATAACACCAAGATGATCTCGGAGTTCACCCCTAAAGGGCTACATCTCTGGGTCTGCTCAACTGCAAGACCCCTTTGATAATTAATAAAGTTAAGAATACATGAGGTTCTCATAATTTACCATCCTGCCATCAAGGCGAAACATAATCAATATACAAACGACCACATTGGTCAATAAATACATAAATGATCTCAGAATAGGAAATGATCCATCTGAACATAATAGAAGCAAATACAACGGTCCACTGGAGCATCCACAAAACTAAGTCGTCGCAACCCAGGGACGAGCATGACAATCAGGTTCTCAGAAGGACATAAGCAACAGGACGACTCCACAAAAGTGCTCCTATCAAGACAACACGAAAACACACTAGCGAACATAGGGACAAGTGTCATCACACAACTTGGTATGGTTACCATGGCAGGTCTTCATAGGTTCCGACCCCATACACTGGGTTACCTTGGCAACCTAATCCGAACCCCAAGCCCATCCAAGCCTCATGTGGACCCACACATCCTTTCATGAAGACAAGGATGATGGTTTGCCATTTCAGGCCTTCTCACAGCATGTCGAGTCTGTGTTAGCACTCATCCCATGTATGAGGCACAATTATCTTACTTAGAAATTCATTAACAACACTCTAATATACTATTAGGTTATCACTTATTAGACTCACTTTCGATGGGTTACCCAACAGCCACTTTGGGCGCGACCCCCAATCGAAAGCCACTTTTCCATACGACACTAGACTATACTCAAACGAACTCGATAAACCAAGGAACACACATGGTCAAGCAAACGGAGTTCAAAATGGAAGGAACAACCATTTGGTCAAACACGACTTCATATGAGGTGCACTGACGGTACTCTAACTAGAGGCCTGACCAGCTATGGTCAACCACAAATCATCATTCGACACCCGCATAAAGGAAATGACCAATTACGACACCACCACAAAGCAACAGTCAAACTCGAGCCTGAGGACTGAAACAGGTACCCCAAATCACTCCATACGATAGGGTCCTATCAAACAAAGCACGACTTGCCATTACCTAAGAAAAAATGAATACAGAAATTAAACTTGCATAGGCAACAATTGAAAGATACAATCTTTTTCCAAATCGGTTTAAATATTAAATGTCGATCAAATTTTCTAAATGATCTAAGTTAGATTGCAGTCATCTAGGTACAATTTGTTCTTGGTTTTCTAACTCCCTAAGGTTCATAAGCATCGTACATAAATACACCATTATGAGTTCTTAAACCAAGTTCACAAGAATATAATTAAATAACCATTAACCAACTAAATATGATATTACTCTTCAAATAAAACATCATTGCCATACTAGCTCAAAAACAATCCCTCCAAATTCATCTTTTCCAGAGCCCAGTTACACTATACAGATCAAGGAAACATATACATATAAAGAACCCAAATAAAGATAGTTTGTTCCCAACTTAACAATTATTTCCTTACGCATGTATAGAAAATTACCAAAATTAACTATTAATTAATATATATATTTATCAATCCGCGATTAATTAAATATAAAAAATTAATAATTAATAACGAAATTAACAAATTAAGTATTTAATTAGAAAAATATGCATTAATAATAAAATAGAATTTGAAAATTAATTAATGTATATTTGCCACTTATACAATTAATTAATTACAAATTAATCATAAATTATTAATTAAATGTCATATTTAAACTTTATTAAAAAAAACTTCATTTAAAATTTACATTTAAATAATATTAAATTTTAAAAAAAACACAATTTATAATCTTTTTTTTTTTTTTTTTAAAAGCAAAGAAGAGGGGGTGTGGGGGCTGGGAGCGGGGGGGTGAATTCCATGTGGCCCCCGCGCTACCATGGTAGCAACTGCTACCTCCCCGTGGTGGGGGTTTATCCCCGCCACGTGGGTTTTTATATACTTTTTTTTTTTTAATTTAATTTTTTTTCTTTTTACTATTAAAAAAATTACATACACAGCAAAATACACAGCCTCCCAAGACTGAAAATAATATATTTTTTTTCTTTCAGAAAGCATGGGTTTTTGTTTTAACATTATTCAAATACCCAGATCCGAAAAAGGGAAAATTTCTCTAAAACCAACAACATATTGGCCAAATAAGATTGATTAACATCCATATATCAAACCACAGATAGATATCTCTAATTAAAACTTGAATTTGAAAGCATTAATTTAGAATTTTATCAAATTTTCATTGTAACCAACCAATCTCAAGTTTATTTTGATTTTAAAACAATCAGAGCAACCATAATCTAAACTTGGAATGGAAACAGAACAACAGGGGATTGGATTGGAATTAAAATTATAACTGTTTCATTTCCCCCAAATAAATGAGATTTTTTTTAATCTTCACAAACATAATTCTTCAAAAATCCAAAACAAATTCTTTAAAACAAGAAGCCAATGAAATAAACCAGAGGCCTACCTGGCTCAGCAATCCTGGCAAAGTTGAAGAAGAGCCCAATTCTCCAGCTCAAGAAATTCTTTTTCCTCCCAAAACCCCCAAATTTTTCCATCCCAAAATATTTTCCAACAAAAAATCAATCTCCCATATTTTTCCAAAAACCTAGGTTAAATGGGAAAGGTTTGACCAAAATTTTATTTTTGGAATTAAAATATTTTATTTAAAATAGTTCCTCAAAAATCATTATTTTCCAACTATATCAATAAATTAACTTGCTTTTCAATTTAAAATTGATTTTTCCAAATAACTGAATTTAACCTTTCTATTTCCAAAATGCCAAGAAGATAAAATTAATTCTATTTCAATTAAATTTAAATCTTTCTTTTCATAAGCATAAACATAATAAATTTAACATTAAAATAAACTATTTAATTGAACTTGCTCCCAATTTAAATCGAGCAATTCAAATTAACGATAATCACATAAATAAATCATGTTTAATTTAGTCCATTAATCTTTAATGCACAAACACATATTTAATCAAATTAAATACTAAAGACTAATTACTCAATTTAACCATACACACAAAACACGCAACCTAAGAAGCCAAACAGACAAACGACCCGCAAACTCAACCAAAGGGAATACCAACGACGACTGACGATGCTCACTTGAAGACGACTATGGTCAAACGAGGGTCTTACGACCACTTAATCCAAATTCTAAGGACCAAAGGGGTACACTCAAGCCTGCAAATTCAGGTGGAGACGAACCTTGTACCCATGCGGCACTGTACCTGAAATCTCCAAGGTCACACCGAGATTTAGAAATTGATTAGGGCAGCGGTACTACAGGAGAGCCAATCTAACCCAAGAATCAGATTACCAAGGCAGTATTAAACCTTATTCATATGGTTATCCAGAGACCAGAGAGGCACTAATGTTGAGAAGAACCCTCTTGAAGGTACCAACACATACGAAGCCACCTCAGAAGAAGTCTATCTTCCACACCACTTGCCAATCAGAAGGAAAGGTATGTAAAGTTTTGGTTGACTCAGGGTCTACAAATAATTTTGTGTCAATAGAAATGGTAGAGAAGTTGAAATTGAGGAGGATACCCCATCCATACCCCTATAAGGTTTCTTGGCTCACAAAAGGGCAACAAACTCTTGTAGAAGAGCAGTCATGCGTAGACTTTTGGATAGGAGCTTATAAAGATAAGATTTTGTTTGATGTTGTTAACATGGATGCTTGTCACCTCTTGTTTGGAAGACCATGGCAGTATGACCTCAAAGCACACCATGATGGCTTTAGGAATACCTATTCCATCACAAAGAATGGCAAGGTCATAGAGCTATTGCCCCAGACTGAAAACAATGAAGAGCAGAAAAAAACTGAGTCCAAAGTGATGATGATGGAGGGAAAACCATTCCTCAAGGAGATAAAGATAGAAGAAGGAATATGCTTTGCATTGCTTCCAATACCAACCTCAAAGGGGAAGCCTGCTGCAGATGATAGGACAGAAGGAAAGGACAAGGATCTCAGTCCGAAAGTGAAGGAGATCATTGGCTGATACCACAGAATAGTTGCAGATGGAGTGCCAAGGAGTTTGCCGCCAACGAGAGAGATCAGTCACTGTATTGACTTGATCTCAGGGGCTACATTGCCTAACAAGGTTGCATACAAACTCACACCACAACAAAATGAGGAGATGGCAAGGCAGATTCAAGAGTTGCTAGACTCTGATATGATTGGAAAGAGTATTAGCCCATGTGCAGTACCGACAGTTTTGGCACCCAAAAATGATGAAACATGGAGGCTTTGTACTGGCTCAAGAACTCTCAACAATATCACCATAACGTATAGATTTCCAATGCCTAGGATAGAGGATTTGTTTGATTGTCTAGGGGGTGCAAAATATTTTTCTAAAATTGATTTAAAGAGTGGATACCACCAAATTATAATTAAGCCAGGTGATGAGTGGAAAACAACCTTCAAAACAAATGAAGAGTTGTATGAATGGAAGGTTATGCCATTTGGTTTGTGTAACGCCCCAAGTACATTCATGAGACTCATGAATGAAGTTTTGAAATAATTCACAGAGAAGTTTGTAATAGTATATTTGGATGACATCCTAGTATTTAGCAGGGCAAAGGAAGAACACTTGAGGCATCTAGACATGGTTTTGAAAAGGTTGAGTAAAGAGGAATTGATGATCAATATGGAGAAGTGTTTGTGCATGCAGGAAGAGCTCATCTACCTAGGATTTGTGATCTCCAAAGGTCACTTGATGATGGATCAGGATAAGGTAAATGCAATTCTTTCTTGGCCTACTCCTAAGACTATTGGTGAAGTTAGAAGTTTCCATGGATTAGTCACATTTTATAGAAAGTTCATAAGAAGTTTCAGTCAAATATGTGCTCCAATGTTGGAAACCATAAAAGGTGGTCAAAAGTGTAGGTTTTCTTGGACAAAAGAGGTGGATGAGGCATTTGAAACTCTCAAGAAAAAGGTAGCTCAACAATCGGTACCTGCTTTACGTGATTTTAACAAAGTGTTTCAGATTGAATGTATTGCTAGTCATGTGGCCATAGGAGCAGTCATAAGCCAAGAGGGCAGACCTATAGCATTCTTTAGTCAAAAACTCAATGAGGCAAAGAGAAAATATTCTTCTTATGACCTAAAAATGTATGCACTAGTTAAGGCATTGAAAAAATGGAGACACTATCTGCTACCAAAGGAATTTGTGGTATATACTGACAACCAAGCCTTGAGTTTGATTAATAGCCATGAAAAGTTAAGCCATAGGCATATGAAGTGGGTAGAATCCCTACAAGACTACACCTATTCCATAAAACACAAGAAAGGAGTAGCCAACAAAGTGGTTGATGCACTGAGTAGGAGAGTGCTAACCATATCTGAAATCCAATTAGAAAGCATTGGGATTGATGCAATGAAAGACATGTATGTTGCAAATGAGGACTTTAAGGAGATTTACAAGGTATGTTTTGAATTTGGTGAAAGGTATCATGTGGAGTTTTCTGCTTTTCTGATCCAAGATGGACTTCTTTTCAAAGATGGGCAATTGAGCATACCAAAATGCTCAATGAGGACTAGCGTCATCAAGGAAAAGCATAGTGAAGCTATGGCAGGTCATTTTGGTTTGGACAAGACACTTCAATTGGTAAGAAGGTACTACTTTTGGCCCAAATTGCAGGTTGATGTAAGAAAGTTTGTAGACACATGCACCATTTGCCAAAAGGCAAAAGGAAGAAGTACCAATGGTAGTCTCTATCAACCCTTACCCATTCCCTCAAGACCATGGGAGAGTGTGTCAATGGACTTTGTAATGGGTTTACCTAGGACCCAAAAGGGTTTTGACAGTGTGTTTTTGATAGTGGATAGGTTTAGTAAAATGGCACATTTCTTTCCATGTAAGTCCACTAGTGATGTGTCTTATATAGCAGATTTGCTTTTCAGAGAAGTAGCAATGATTCATGGACTTCCATTGAACATAGTGTCTGATCGAGATGTCAAATTTGTTGGCCATTTTTTAAGAACTCTATGGAGGAAAATTGGCACCAATTTGTCCTTCTCATCAGCCTATCATCCACAAACAGATGGGCAGACAAAAGAAGTAAACCTGTCATTAGGGAATTTGTTGAGATGTCTTACAAGGCAGAATGGTGAAAAGTGGGATTAGATCTTACCTTAGTCTGAGTTTTCCTACAATGACACTATAAACAGAAGCACAAGAAGTCACCATTTCAGATTGTGTGTGGGTTGCATCCAAGAGGGGTATTGGAGTTGAGAAAACTACCCCATACGGATCCCATAAGTGTAGATGGTGAGAGGTTTGTTGAAGCCACAAAAGAAGTTCATGAGCAGGTCAAAATACAACTTCAAAAGTCATCAGAAAAATAAAAAGAACATGCAAATCAGAAAAGGAGAGAGGTACAGTTTCAAGTTGAAGAGTTGGTTTGGGCTAATTTGAAGAAGAAAAGGTTACCCAAGGGCAAACACACTAAGCTCATGCAAAGGAAAATAGGACCATGTTAAATCTTGAAGAAGTTTGGCACCAATGCTTATGAAATTCAATTACCATCAGACCTTGGCATATCTCATATTTTTAATGTTTGTGATCTAACTCCTTTTAAAGGTGACTCTAATGCAGGTAACTCACAGCAGGTCCTAGAAGAAGCAGCAAATATAGATTTTCCCAAGCATGAGCCACCTAAACTTGAAAGAGTGTTGGACACCAAGATTGTAAAGAAGACCAGGAAAAATGAGTACAAACAATACTTGGTCAAATGGAAAGGAAAACTAGACTCTAAAGTCATTTGGTTGGATGAAGATCTGATCAAGAAGCATGGCACTACATTACATGACCTCATCTCAAGTGGGCTTGAGATTCATTCACCCCGGGAGAATGGTGTAGGAGCACCTCATGAATAAAGGCTAAAGGACACACATGAGAATGTCACCTTTCAATCTATGTAATAGGGTAGTCTTGTTTGTTTGATGTTTGATTTGTTTGTAATAAACCCCACCTTGTTACCTAATGACATGGATTTGGCAAATTGATAAGCCACCATGGGCATATGGGCCTAGGGGTATTTGGTTGAGTATTTTTCTAGGTTTTTATGTGTTGGAGATGTCTTAGGAAGGTGTAGAACATGTTCAAGTAACTCTAGGTAGTCGGATTTAACAAATGTCAAAAGTTGCTCAAACTTGACAACTTTTAATGACAACTTTTGGTTGCAAATAGCAACTTCCTTCCAATGATCACCTTGGTTCAAAAGGTGGTTGATAACCATTAAGGAAGGTATAAAATGTCATCCCCAATCACCATTGGGAGGAGGAGAGAATGACTCTGTAAACCTTTGGCATCATTAAAGTAATATATTTCTGAGAATTTCCTGCAATCCCGTTATCCTACACGATGTATCATATTGTACGATTGTTTTTTAATTAGGAAACCAGTGGGATGTGTTAGAGTGGCCAATCACCTTTCAGATGCATCAAGTCTGAGGTCCTAATTCGCCAAGAAAAGGAAGAAATCGGCAAATTTCTGGAATTGTTCTAGATTTGGCAGTTTTGTCTACAGTTTTGCAAAGAAATGGCCTTACCTTGTTGATCCTTCATTGGTGGTTCACGGCTGTGGAGGAGATGCAAATATGGCCAATGTATTTTAGGATTTTAAAGGCCTTTTGCAGGTTAGGACCAATTGGAGGCGAGGGTTTGATGCATCAAGGTGGGCAACTCTATGTGGCCACCGGCAAGTGTAAGCAAACAGGTCTCACATCAGGGGTTAAAGGGTCTGATCGTGGCCTAAGACTTAGGAATTGGTGCATTTCCAATGGCTTAAGAGTATTCCTTGAGTTGTTTTGGTGAGTTAAGGTCTGTGTCTACACACTCCTTTGTAAAATAGGCCTAATTGAGCTATACCGATCTCCTAACCAAAGTAGGGTTTGGATTCTTGTGTTCTCTACCAATAAGAACTCTTAAGATATGTTTTGTAACTGCCAAAAGGGTACCCAAATCCGAGATTTTTTGTCTGGTCTTTTGGAGAAATAAAGAGTTAAGTGTGTAAAACCGATCTGACAGGGCTACTAGGTTTTGTAGGCCTTGTTGAAGCAGTTACCCAAACTGGTAGAGGGAACCTGAATTCAATGATTGAAGGAGGCCTCCCTGACCTAGGGGACTCCAAATCAAACCTTAAATAGCCATTGTTGCATTAGAGAAGGGACCAAACCATTGTTGACCATAGAGACCTTGTACCAATCAATGAAAGAGATCTTGTACCGATAGTCTTTTGTTTGGAAAAAAGGGATGTGGGACTTGTCAAACGGATATTCCTTAACCCCTGAGAGTGTTGTGTGATTTCTAGGGTCCTTGGTGTGTTCTTGGATTAGGGGAACCTATCCTATACCGGTACCAAGACCTTTGCATCATAGGCTCTTTGGGTAAGTATTGTGGTGAAAACCTAGAAAACGGGTGCCATGTGCAGCAAGTCATGACTCTGTTATCTATTGTCACTCTATTTGAATCTCATCCACTTTAAGGTTGAAGGATGCAATATGTACATAGCAAAGTGTCCTGAAAAAATCCCTAAAAATAGAATAAATGTACTTCAAAAAGATAAAAAACATCCAAATAATGTATTAAGAAAATATCAAAAACATCCAAATGACATCCTAAAAAAATCCTTAAAAGCATCCAAATTACGTCTCGAAGAAAGATCAAAACATCTCTATAGTGTCCTAAAAAACTTATCCCAAAAACATTCAGATAATGTCTTGGAGAAAAAAACAAAAACATTGGATAACAACAAAAACCCTAAAAATTAGAAAAAAAAAATTCCAAAAACAATTATTTTTAGTCCATCAATAGATTGTCCCAAGCCAGACATTTGAGAAAACATGGACGGAATTCTCGTATAACACCTCGCTTAACAAATTATGCAATCATAGACAATATATCAATCCAATCAGCAATCAAACAAATCAATCTGTCATATCAATCAATCAACTTTATCCAAACTATCATGTCTTATACAAGGTGCAGTATACTCAAAACCAAACTGTGTCCGTCTTAAATGGGGTACATCATTCCTGAAAGTAGACATTATGATTGTTCTATCAAACACAAACTATCAACTCTGACAGCAAGATCAGAATGGTTGTGGACTCGCTTGATCTAGTGAGTCTTATCATTCATTGATTTATCTTTGGTCATGTTCCTATGCTACTCAAAAATATCCACAAGTGATAAGGGTGGCCGAGATGGTTCATGATCTTTTGATTTTGCTTCCTGTTTGTGGTATGTATTCATGACATTCAAACGCAAATATGTTTTGAGTATTTGTGTTGGTACGTTCACTTTGTGACTACCACACATACTTTGACCCTTAACATACACAAAAGTTTAAGGACAAAATGGAAACATTCCTTGTCTGCAATAAGTTTGTTTTTTTCTATAAAGGGATCACATTATCGCTCTGACCTTATATGTCATGACATGATGTATCCACTTGCCATATTAAATAAAGCTTTCTATTGCTAAAGGTGCACTTATGAAAGCAACGTTTCACCATTTCTAACTTTTCTCTGTCTAATTTTTATCTTTTACTAGCATTTATTCTGTCATTCCTCCCAGTCTTCTTGATTTTGTACTCTAAAGAACAAAAATATACATCTTGCATGCACAACATGTTAATACATATGCATATCATAATCATCCATATATCATTTCATCTTGCAAAAATTTGTTAGTATCATCGCTTAGTATTATAGCATTACATCATAATCCATACATTACATAAACATCAAATGTGTACATCTCATAATAGCATCATGGCATTATGTGAAGCATAACATCATCATTATCATATAGAAACATAACATAAATATAAGCATTATCAACAGCAAAAAGAAGCATCTCATATAGTACAACAAATCATGTAGTCTCATATAGAACTTGCATCTCATATATATACACCATTGAAAGTATCAGTGTACAAAAATCAGAGTATCTGTGTCAAATAGAGCTCACAAGATCGGTACAATCTCAAAAAGTGTCTACAACATAAAGAAATGTAATCACTAAAAGTATCATTGGGTGCTCCCTCGGTCCTCTTGACCTCGATCTTGTCTTAAGGATGAAGCTCCTCTTGTCCTCGGTCATGCTTGTACTAGTGGCATCAATGGCCCTTTCACCCCCACACTACTTTGTGTCCTCCGGGAATGTGTTTTGTTGCATGACCTGCTCTGTGTCCAGTATGATGGTGCACTCTGCTCACATGGTACCACGTTCTCATACAAATTCCTCCAATATCTGGCCTCCTTCCCTAGCTCTCCTATCTCCTACATGGCCTCATGCATGCTAATGTTTGTGACACTCTGGATAAACTCTTGGACAACCTCATCTACTTTGTGCTCTGGACATTGTTGTATCTCAATAGGCTATAAGTGTATCCTTCTCTACTACAAGTCTGGCTCTATTAGCAATTAAAAGTGCTCGCTCTACCGCCCAAGTTCTCCTATCTATTGTATCTCGAGAAGATATCAGGGTATCTCTCTTTGCCAATAGTGTAGACCTCTCTGTACTCAACTAATCCCTATCCACTGTCAGTCTCTCCATACTTGAAATCAGAAGTTCTCACTCAGCACCCCAAGTTGTCTTGATTGCCTAAAATGATGTTATTTGTCTCTCTAGCATTGAGATATGCTCTCTTCAATACCTCACCTCACCCCTCACAGCCCTGTCATCTGGAATATGCTCGACATCATCACCTACGACCACATCTTGTAGGGGCTCATCCTTTGGAGCCTGTTTGTCATAATCCCATTCCATTAATATAGGAATGGCACCATGATCTCCTCCCTCATCCCCATCATCATCCTCATCCTCATCCCCCTTCGACTCCTCTGTATCATCATCTTGTCCTCTCCTTTGATCTCATCATGGCCCCACCCTCGATACTGGAATCTTTGGATCTGGCAAAGGGACTGGCCTATGCTCTGCAAACCACCTATCATATGTCATTGGCGTGCCTACATCTATAACATCTGGACCTACGCCCCACTATCTAGGTTGTAACTGCTCAAATTATGTAACTACTACATGTGGTCTGATGATGGGTCCTCAATCTCCAACCTCTTTGTTGGATCGTGCATAATATGTCATACTTATAGGGACATCTTGTAGCTCCCCAAAACTATCATCGCACCCTCTCCAACAACTGAACCTCAATGATCCTTTGTCTCAAAATAGTCTGACCTATCAGGTATCTCTCTTGTCTGCAATACAGGAGATGCTCGTCATCATTTGGCCAACCGAGACAATCCCTATACGGTCTCCATGTAAAATCTCTGAGCCAATCTCACTCATGTTTCCAATACAATGTATACCCAAAAGGTCCCTATGACAGTGCCTCGTCAAAGGTCCCTATGACAGTGCCTCGTCATAGCAATATACATAAGGTAGTCCTAGTCGCACCTGTCTATCTGGTATAGGTCTACACACTATTATGTGTTGAAATGCCCACACTTGTAGCAATGTCATCCTGCAACTGATAGTCAAAGTTTGTATGTATGCCACATGGTGCAAATGAAAATACAACATGCCCAGCATGCATGGTCCCCATATGAACACAATCCCATCCATCACCATCCACTCTAGCACACGACCTCATCCAATCAGGAATCCACGTCTTCTCCTATGTGGTGCTAGTAATTGATGCAGCCATAACCGGTTAAAACCCTCAGAAGAGTCAACCGGCTTATGCAGCGAGAGAGACGCAATGCAAACAACAAGAAAACATAACAAATTCATATAAACAGATCATATTCAAGCCATAGAACTTCTGGAATCATCTGGTAATCATTAGATTATCATCAAAGAACATCCGGTAGTTAACTGGTTACATGCAGGCTTCAAGCCAGATACAATCCAACCAGGACTCTAAGAATCAACTGGATCACAACATGCAAATCTCAATCCTTATTCTCAGTTCTACTTCCTCTGCCCTTATAAATAATTACATAATATCATATTTATACCCACCAGAACATATCTGGGTCGGTCTCAAAAGATTACATTCACCAATGCAGGAAAATGAAACGTGTAATTAGGTCGGCCCTAAGATCTAAGAAATCTTTCTAGAAAATAACAACCAAGTGATGCAGATCAGCAGGAAGGTCGGTCACATGCCAAGGAACATCGGATAAGAACCAAGATGGATCCACACGCCAAGAATTGTGTCGGTAATGAAGGAAAACCAACCGGTAAGCACAAGAACTGTCCCGGGAACCCAGAAACAGCCAACCGGAAGCGATAACTAACCGGAGAAGAAGCCAAATGAACTAGAAATCTAAAATCAACCACATGAAACCGCCAGGAAACTGCAAACAAGATCTACCACGAAGAACAAGCAACTACCGGTACATACCAGTAAGAATACTGAAACTGCACAAAGAATTAAACAAGAAAGGAAAAAAAATTTGGTTGATGAAAGATTTCTCATCAGATGCTTCTGCATCACTAATCCTACTATGACTATACCGATAACAGTCACCAACTTAAAATTTTGAACCACCATTGTCTCCCATCTGATCTCATAGTCAACAATGCATAACTCATATGCATCCACCTCGAACATCTGACTAAGGGCCTCTCTCTCCATCAAAGGATCATACGCAGCTAGCTCTCCATGGATAGGAATCCTCAATATATGTCACATGTCCTCTAGTGTGACCGTCGGTTCTCCCATCGGCAGATGAAATGAATTTGTCTCTAAATGCCACTGCTCGGCTAACACGGTGATAAGTCCCCTATTTGCCCTTATCTCGAGCATATATTTGATGTGATACAGTCCTAAAGTGCAAGAGGCAATCTCTCTAGTGTCCCCACAACTGATGATGCAGTGACATGCATATAGGTCGATTCTCTCGAGTCTGTAAAGGTGGAAGCTCAAACTAAAAGACAATGGGGCAAACATTATGTTAACTCTAACCACATCAATCATGTCCTATATCACCCAACAGCTATATGCATTTCAAAACCCTAATTGGAAACCCTAACTGAGTACCCTAATCGGGCACATGAGCATCAATCCTAGGTCAAATCAATCCACATCTCAATCAAACTTAGCACAAACCCTAGTCAAACTACATTTTGACCTAGTCAAATACACATTAGAACCAATCAAATGTGCACTTCAAGCCTTCAACTATGTAGTTTTGTCTTCCAAATGCGTAATTTCAGGGCCCAATTCCGCAACTTAAGCCCCTAACTATGCAAGTCTTCAGACAACTATGCAGAAAATACAATCAACTGCGCAACTCTACCCTAGATCCCCCGACATGCATCGAAAAATGAAGAAATCTAACCTAGAAAAAAATGCTCAAATCATGAATTGACAAGTTGGCATCAGGTTATGTACCTCTTGTACTGTGTCCTTCAGTCGTCAGTAGCTCCGCACAGGCTCACCACAATGATTCTCCCTTAGAATTCACACCATCCTTGCCTATCCTTCCTTGCTCCGGAGCTCCAATTCTTCCAAATGAGAGTGAAAATGAGCTCTTTTCACCCTCCCACCCTTTTTATAACCCACTAAGTTGCCTAGATGGACGTGCACACACTCCCATTTGCATTGGTCAAGGTCTTTTTCACCTTCTAGAGCTTGTAATTTTTACATTTTAACTCCAATTTTACTTCCATTCACGATTTTGGACTCCTAGTATCATTGTCGACAAATTAACCTTTTCTCCAAATTTTTTGGTCAATTTCTCAAGGGGCCACCCTTATAACCTATCATGCCTCAAGCATGTTTTAATGTGAATTTTCTCAAATTTTATTTGGAACAACGCTCTAAATTGCATTGTTTCAAAGAGGGGCAAAATGTAGACTCTAAAAAATCGTCAATGCCTACGTTTCCTATTTTTAATTCATCATGTGCATAGTCTTTACTATTCGTCGATCCTTTCTCACTTCTCCTTTCCCATTTTGTGTCCAGCTGATATCATTTTCTCCCCATTTCAATTCTATGATATCAATGTGTCCCAAAATACATCCCATTGATGTTATTTCATCCCCATTTTGATTTCATGACATCAATTCGCCCAAAACTTGTCCCGATGATGTCAATTTGCTCCCATTTTGATCCCACGACGTCATTTTCTCACAAAACCTGTGCTAATGGCATCATTTTCACCCCTTTTCTTGTTCCATGGCATCATTTCGGTCTCATTTTATGTCCTTTAACCTATTTGACCCATTTTGACCTAATTTTCCCAATTCTTCACATTTCCTTCCAATTCTTCTCATTTTTTTCCAATTTCACTCAATTTGACTTGACCAAATTAAAGTCTCTAGACATCAGTTTGACTTTTAGGTTTAATTAATTAAACCCCATCTCCTACTAACCCTTCTTCTAAAATTAAATAAATAAATTTAATATTTATTTATTTGTCCTCTTCTCTTATTAATTAAATAAATTCATTTCATTTAATTACCTAAACCATAAATATGAATAATAAATTATATTTATTAATTTATTATATTTATCTTCTTCTAAATGGAGATAATTAATAAATTTATTTATTAATTCTTGAGAATTTCTGTTTTTTATGAGGAGATATTTAATAAATCTAAATTATTAATTATCTCTATTTATCCTCTCATATGGAGATAATCCTCAGTTTTTTATTTTTAAATTCTTGTATTTATCCTCTCATATGAAGATATTTAATAATTTTTATTTATTAAATCTCCATAATATCTTCAACCTGCTAATTCGATCTTCATGAGGAGATATTTAAAGATTTTATGTATTAATTATCAATAATATTTTCTCCTCGCCTATCTTCCATTTTCATCTAACTCCTGAATGTCAGCTTTGTCATGTGCTCGATCATGTCCATTTGATGTCCCAAAAATCAATTTGATCCCTAGCCATCTATCAAAATTCAGATGTCTATAAAAGGAGGCCCCATTCTTTATTCAGTTCATCTAGTTTTAGCATCCTTATTATGTCAAATGTTTTAGCAATTTCATTTTAGCATCATCACTTTGTCAATTTAATTTGCATAATCACACTTTTGGTAATATCACCATCATACTACTTGCTAGCATTTGTTTTTGTGCACCTTGCATTGTGAGAGCAACATACCCATATTGGAGAAGAAAGGAAAAACAACAAAGTTTTATTGAAGAAGCAGGGAAGCGATGTTTTGCATCATATTTTAAATTTTGTTTTGTTTTAGTAATTTTGTTAGTTAGATTAGGTTTGATTTGCGTGTTTGATTAAGTTTTGTGATTATCTTAGATTTTCATGCATGCTCCATTAGTTTTTCATAACCCAATTTCCTAGTCGACAGCAAGAAGTGGTAAAAAAAAATTAAGCTGAGAGGAGATAGACCATTGCTTGTTAATAGATCTATATTACTAGATCAAAAGAAGTCTTTGAGAGAGGTTTTGGAAAATAATACAGAAACGTTTGCATGGGAATACAAGGATATGAAGGGAATTCATCCCAACATTTGTACACATCACATTTACACTAGGATGTTAAACCTGTGAGGCAACCACAAAGGAGGATCAATATTGTCCTTAGGGACTTTGTGAAGCAGGAGATTGAGAAATTACTATAAGTTGGGTTCATTTACCTTATCTTAAATAGCCATTGGATTTCTCCATTGGTTATAGTTTCAAAGAAGAATGGGAAGTGGAGAGCTTGTGTAGATTTTCGAGAATTAAATAAGGTCACTAAAAGAGATTACTTCCATCTACCATTTATCAATCAAGTGTTGGACAATCTTGCAAGAAGTGGTTACTTCTCATTCCTAGATGACTTTAGTGATTACAATCAAATTCAGGTAAAACTTGAAGATCCGAATAAAACCACTTTTACATGCTCCTGGGGAACTTATGCCTACATAGTTTTGCCCTGTGGTCTATGTAAAGCCCTTGCAATATTCCAACGAGCTGCCTTAGCCATATTTGCAAATCTAACAACCACTTGTGTGGAAGTTTATATGGACGACTTCATTGTCCATGTTAAAAATTATGACGAAGGATTGGAAAGTTTGAACAAAGTTTTGCAAAGATGTAAAGAGCATAGGTTATCTTTACATCATGAGAAATGTTTACTGATTATTATTGAGTAGATTGTTTTAGGTCATCACATTTCAAAAGAATGAATTAAAGTGAATCCTAAAAAGGCAAAAATTATTTAGCAAATCATTATACCGAAGAGTCAAAAAGATGTGAGAAGTTTCTTGGGTCATGCAGGATATTATAGAAGGTTTATTGAAGGTTTTAGTAAAATTGCAAGACCTTTGTTTAACTTACTTAAAAATGATACTAAATTTAATTGGACATACCAGTGTCAAGAGTCTTTTGAGGAAATCAAACAAGCATTGTCAACATCCCCAGTAACAAAAGGTCCAAGATGGGGAGAACTGTTTCACATACATGTTGATGCATCCAACCTTGCTATTGGAGTTGTACTTGGACAAAAGGATGAATCAGGAGCAATGCATTATATTTATTACATTAGTAAAAATCTCAATCCAACTGAGAAGAATCACACGACAAAGAAGGAATTATTGGCAGTTGTTTATGTGATAAATAAGTTTAGGCACTACATTACTAGGTAAAAAAAATTGCACATATGGACCATGCAACTATCAGGTATTTGATGAACAAAGTTGTTGTGGGAGGATGTGCCATAAGGTGGTTGTTGTTGCTTCAAGAATTTAATATAACAATTGTGGACAAACCAAGTAGGGATAATGTGGTGACTTACTTTCTTTCCAAACTGGTGTTAAAAGGTAATGGTGAATTAATGGGGGACACATTTCTAGATGAGCACATGTTTGCAATATCCATTCACTCACCATGGTTTGTTGACATTGCAAATTATCTAGTGACAGGGGAGATTATTTCTAATTTCAATTCTAAGAAAAACAAAAGAATAGTTTGTGAAAGTTGTAGGTTTAAATGGATTGATGGAATGTTGTTTAAATATTGCCCTGATCATGTATTAAGGAGATGTGTGCACGAAATAGATGTTTATGATATTCTTAGGTCATGTCATGATGGAACTGATGGAGGACGCTATTCCTAAATCAAAAACTCACAAAATCCTTGGAGCTAGGTATACTTGGCCAACCATGTCCAAATGTGACTCGACACATGAAGCATTGAAATATTTTAACTATTGTTTAACAACTTAAGCTACACAATTGTCCTTGAATATGAAATAAGAAGAATTCCAGTAGCATTTACTTATTCAAACATACAGTAGACTGAAATAAGATGGGCAGCAGTAGATGTCTATTAACTAGTAACCAGAATTATCAACTCAAAATTTTGATTACATGTATTCGATATCTGTTTTCTTTCCTACACATACCAAACTATAGAAGGATTTCCTATTGTGGTGATTGATTCAGGCTTGCTGCAGACCTATAGCTAATGCTTTTTGGCATCAAGCCTTTCACTCAGACCACGTATCTTTATTGCAAGATTGCGCTATGGCAGGCAGGGCCTATGGCGAATTTATGTTATGTTCTGAACCTTGTTGAAGCTAGTCGCCTATCGAAACCCTTTCTGATTACCTCCTATCCAAATTATTTTTGTCTTTAATCGCCAGAAGAATCATCTACCAACAGAAGTGATAGGAGTGATTGATGACTTTAGTGCTGGAGATGACCTCGAGAAAAGCTTCAAGGTTTTCGTCCAGAAGACATGTCTTCACAGGGGTTGCATCCTGAGAAGAGGGGGCCTTGATTTCGATTTGCAAAGAAAGATAATAATAATCGACATCAGAATAATGGGGCCCAAATCCACGATATCCCTCTTTAAGTAATAGCTTCAATAAAAGGAATCGATCCATCTAGAATCTTCCTTAAAAGACTTAGGCGTCTTATCCAAAGTTGTGTAAAATATTAAATTGAGCCCCCATAATGATTCGCCTAGGTGAAACAACTTAATAACTTGAAATGGCCCCAACTTAAGTGACATCAATGAATTATAAATTTTGATTTCCAATCATAATCTTTTTGGGGTATAAATTAATTTAATCTTTTATTCCCTTATTTAATTCATTAATCTTAGCCTGGGGAATTTTGCAGGCGAAAATTTGACTTCCTGTAGCCTGTCACTGAAGAGGGGACATTACAATCCTCCCTTCCCGAGATTGATGGTCCTCCATCAATTGCAAGTTGGGGTATTGAAGGATCTCTTCTCCTCCCCAAGTAACATCCTCAAGAGGCAGATTCTTCCATTTGATTAAATATTCTCAAACCAAACCATTTTATTTCTTAACCTCTTCTCTCTCCAATCTACAATGCCTTCAGGAACTAAAACCAACTTCCCTTCTTCATCTAGAGGTGGCAACTCAGGAGAAGCAACTGTATGCTGGCCTAAAGCCTTCATGAGATAGGAAACATGAAATACATTATATATTTTGCTGCCCTCAGGTAGCTCCAATTGATATGCAACCTCTCCTATTCTCTTCAAAATTTTGTAGGGCCCATAAAAAGTGGTTTCAGCTTTTCTGCCCCACTCATCTTCAATGTGGTATATCTATATGGTTGCAAACGTAGGAACACTAAGTCTCCCACTTCAAAAGACCACTCAACTCAATGCCTATCAGCATATATCTTTTGTTGGTTCTGAGCATGTTATATGTTTTCTCTGAGTGCTTTGAGAATGTCTTGTAGCTCTGCACAATCTCCTTAGCCTGTGGAACCTTGTTGTCATCGAATGCTAAATCCATAAATGATAAAGCCTCATATCCATACAAAGCTCTGAAGGGTGACATGCCAATGGACATGTGATAGGTGGTATCGTAGCAATACTCACCAAGATAGAGCCACCTCACCCAAACACGTTGTTGTCTCGATACATAGTTTCACAAGTAGCCTTCAACCCACTTGTTAACTATTTTTGTATGCCTACCAATTTGAACAACTCTTGCCAAAACATACTCATAAATCTACTATCTCTATCACTTATAATTGTTTTGGGCAATCCGTGCAATCTGAAGATCTCCCTGAAAAATCATTTTGCAATCTACAACGTTGAGGAGTCAGTAGGGACAGCAAGGAAGTGTGTATATTTAGTAAGTTGGTCAACTACCACAAAGATACAATCTTTCCTCTGCACACGTGGTAGCCCTGTGATAAAATCCATTGATATCCCTTCTCATTTCTTCTCAGGAATCGGCAAATGTTGTAAAAGACCTACAGGAAATGTGTCTTCCGACTTGTTTTGCTGGCAAGTCAAACATTCTCTAACATGTTGGAGCACATCATCATTCAAAACTTTCTAGGTAAACCTCTCACGAATTTGGCAATAGCTTTTGTAGAAACCTGGGTGTCCTGCCATAGGTGAATCATGTAGTGCCTCCAATATTTTCTTCTTGAATTTGGAACCAGGTACAAGATAGATTCTATTTTTAGAATAGATAATGTCATCCATCACTGCATATTTGTCAACCTGCACCTTACCATCAATAAAATCAAAAGCAAAAGGATTCTTTGAATACTCAACCAATAACTGTGTCTTCTAGTCAGTTGCGATCTCTGTAAGGGAACAAAGAGTGGGTTTCCTAGAGAGAGCATCTGCAACAACATTTTTCTTTCCTTTTACATACTGCACATCAAAATCGTAAGCTTGAATCTTGCTTACCCATTTTTGTTGCCACTCATTCAAATCCTTCTGCTCTAGGAAATACTTGAGACTGTTATGATCTGTTCGCACTATGAAACGAGTCCCAACCAAGTACTGCCTGAACTTAGCTATTGCATGCATGATCGCTAGCATCTCCTTGTCATATGTGGAATAAAGTCTCTCATTGTCCCTCAAGTTTTTGCTCTCATAAGTAATCGAATGCTTGTTTTGCATTAGCACTACACTACTTCCCTGCCCCGATGCATCACTCCAAAACAAATGGCTGCATGAAATCCAGTAATGCCAACACTGGACACAAACTCATAACATCCTTAAGCTTGTCAAAAGCTAACTGTGCACTTTCTGACCATGAGAACGCACCCTTCTTAGTCAAGTCAATCAGTGGAGAAGCTAACTGTGAAAACCTACACACAAACCTTTTGTAATATGAACATATCCCCAAGAAACCTCTCAACTCATATATTTTTTTAGGTGGTGGCCAGTCTAAGATTGCTTGAATCTTCTCTTGATGCACTTTCACACCATTAGTGCCAATGATATGTCCCAGATACAAGATCTTTGTCAACCTAAATTCACACTTAGAGGCTTTTGCATAAAGTGACTGTACCTCCATAATACCCAATACCACGTCCAAATGTTGCAAATGGTCTGTGAATCAGGATGTTATCGAAGAAGACCAAAACAAATTTCCTCAACTGCTCCCGAAACACATGATTCATACAAGACTAAAATGTTGCTGGTGCATTTGTGAGTCCAAATGACATGACTAGGAATTCAAAATGCTCGTAATGACATCGGAAGGCAGTTTTGGGAATATCCTCTTCTCTAACTCGTATCTAATGATAACTAGAGCGCAAATCTATTTTGGAGAAGTACACAGCCCTGTGTAGTTCATCGATCCTGGGTATGGGATACCTGTTTTTTATGGTCTTCTTATTTAATGCCCTGTAATCTATACACATGTGCATCATCCCATCCTTCTTTTTAACCAAAACTACCGATGAGGCAAATGGGCTCGAACTGAGCCTGATATGTCTCATACTAAGAAGCTCTTTGATTGTCTTCTCAATCTCCTTAAAGTGACATGGATGTCGATAAGGTGTGGTGATCATGGGCTTTGAGCCCTCTTCCAACTCAATCACATGTTCAAATCCTCTGTCAAGTGGTCAATCGGGAGGTATATCTCCAAAAACTACACTATGATTATCCAACATTGTCTATATGTCCACATGCTACTCCGATTTTCCGTTGGAGGCTGATTTAGAAGAAACAAAGCACTGTGCTATCCAATCTACATCACTATGTCCGATAAGGGCCTCCATCCTTCTAGCTAACACCACCCTAGGTCCACCATCTATCATTGCCTTAAGTATTGTCTTTTTCTCATTTTACATAAACTCCAGCTGCATTTGTTTGAAGTCTTGAACATAACGTTTAAGTGACCCCAACCACTCCAATCCCAACACAACATCTATGTTACTGAGATTAATCACATAGAAGTTCCATGTCAACGTATAGTCACCAAATTGTATGTTGAGTTGGGGAATTACCTTGGTGCAAATCAGCAGGAAACCATCAGCCACTATGACGCTAAATCTTGGAAACTCCTCAACCTAAAGCCCACACCTCATTAACAATCCTTTGTCAATGAAGTTATGTGTGGCTCCACTATCAACCAAACAAACCATCCTCTGTCCCCTAAGAACACCCTTCAACCTGAAAGGTCTTCTACGGGGAACTCCAGATAAGGTAACAATACGCGGAATTTCCTTAACCGCAAAGTCCTCCACCTATATCTATGGTAGGTCTCCCTGATTTGAAACCTCATTAGTGCTATGATCTTGTTCTTCATGTTCTTCATCCTTAGAAATCACCTCAATCAGATGCACCTTGCCTTTACCAAGGCAACGATGGCTAGGCTCCCATGGTTCTTTGCAGTTAAAACGTAACGTCTTCCTGCGAAGTTCATTCCTGGACTCCTGATCTGATTTTGGTGGGAAGTTTCTTTGTGGTTTGGAATTCTTTTGCTTTGACTGAGAACCACTAAAGAACTTATGCGGTAGGAAGGGAGGTGTGGTCTCTAGATCCAATGCTAGACCAATGGCATCGTGTAATGTGCTAGGCTTGTGAGCTTTCACCAACTCACGCAATATATCACTTAGGCCCTCAACAAATAGCATTGTAACACACTTTTCAGACATATCGGGAACCATAACTACAATTTTCTTAAATTCGTTGATGTATGTCTCAACATGACCGGTTTGCTTAAGCAGTGCCAACTCCCTATAATAGACTTCCACATCTTTTCTGTCAAACCGGGCAATCAATTTGTTAACAAATTCATCATTAGAATGAATTAGTGCATGATCCCAGGAAACTAGCCCATGATGCCACCAGTCATACGCTACTCCTAAATGCATTGTGGAAAATTGAATGGCCTTATCTTCTTCCATCGGTTTGAGTGACAGGAAGGTGTGAAGTTTGTGTACCCAAGATCTAGCACTCACCTGTCCACTACCATCAAAAGTGGGTAAAGGGATTTTATTTAGTGCATCTTTATATTTAGCTGGTTGAGCACCAAGTCTACCCTGTCCTCTAGGCCTTCCATCTTGTCTGTTCATACGATATCTAGCCTTGTCCTTTCGTTGATCCATGAACTGATTCAAGTTCATTAATGCTCTAACATGTTCCAGAAGTGTCATGTAATCAGCATATGCAGCTATCACATCATTTGTTATATGGGTTTCTACCTCTAGTTACTCTGGGATTGTCTCTTCTTCATTTTGTCTAGGCAAGAAGGTAGGACGTAGGGGTCTATCTGAATGTGTAGTTGTTGTCCTAATAGCATTAGACCCTACTTTGTCCTAGTTTTCATGTCTACTATTGGCCCAACTGGGTACAATACTCGATCTACTGGACCTAGAACGATCCATCCTCAACTGACCCATAGCAGTGATCATTCGATCTTGGAATTGTTGCATCATTTGTTGCTGCTAATGAGCAAAGGCTATCAAAAACTGATCCATTTGATTGATTAAATTTCTAGGTGGTGATCCATTTCTTCTCTCACCCCTTTCACCTTCACCTAGTCGGATTTTTGATTCCTCCTGATGCCCGGAACCTACTTCTGGTGTTATATTTGTGCATAGAATTTCTTTATTCTAATATGCAACCACCCAATTCACCAGGAAGCTAACATGCAAATGCTTTCCCGCAAAAGCTGGCAGGAAAGGTGGCTCTGATACCACTAAAATATTCTAACTAGCGTTTAACAACTTAAGCTACACAATCATCCTTGAATATGAAATAAGAAGAATTCAAGTAGCGTTTATTTATTCAAACATATAGTAGACTGAAATAAGATGGACAGCAGTAGATGTTTATTAACTAGTAACCAGAATTGTCAACTCAAAATTTTGATTACATGTATTCAATATTTCTTTTCTTTTCTACTCATTCCAGAGTGTAGAAGGATTTCCTGTTGTGATGATTGATTCAAGCTTGTTGCAGACCTGTAGCTAATGCTTTTTGGCTTCAAGCAATTCACTTAGACTACGAATATTTATTGCAAGACTATGCTATGACAGGCAAGGCCTATGGCGAATTTATGTTATTTCTGAACCTTGTTGAAGCTAGTCGCCTACCGAAACCCTTTCTAATTACCCCCTATCCAAATTATTTTTGCCTTTAATCGCCAAAAGAATCATCTACCAACAAAAGTGATAGGAGTGATTGATGCTTTCAATGTTGGAGATGACCTCGAGAAAAGCTTATGGGTTTTCGTCCAGAAGACATGCCTTCACAGGGGTTGCGTCCTGAGAAGAGGGGGCATTGATTTCGATTTGCAGAGCAAGATAATAATAATCAACATCAGAATGATGGGGCCCAAATCCATGATATCCCTCTTTAAATAATAGCTTCAACAAAAGTAATTGATCCATCTAGAATCTTCCTTAAAAGACTTAGACGTCTTATCCAAAGTTGTGTAAAATATTAAATTGACCCCCCATAATGATTCGCCTAGGTGAAACAACTTAATAACTTGAAATGGCCCCAACTTAAGTGACATGGATGAGTTATAATTTTTTATTTCCAATCATAAGCTTTTGGGGGTATAAATTAATTTAATCTTGCATTCCCTTATTTAATTCATTAATCCTAGTCTGGGGAATGTTGCAAGCCAGAATTTGACTTCATGTAGTCTGTCACTAAAGAGGGGACATTACAAGCATTGTGACCAGTGCTAGAGAATGGGGAGACCAAATTCATCTACACAGATGCCTCTTTAGCCACAGATTTCATTAAAGCCATTTGAGAAGTGGGGAATCGATTTTGTGGGTCCAATAGATCTACCATCTAAAGGGAACTACTATATTTTGGTATGCACTGACTTTGTCATTAAATGGGCAAAAGTCAAGGCACTTCCAGTAACTCATGAGGAAAATTTGCAGATTTCTTGTTCAAACACATTTTGCAGCAGTTTGGAGCACCAAGTATCCTTGATTTTTTTATCAAGGACCTTAGTTTATGTTTGTGATGCTCTAGGCATTCCATTAGCAATATCAGGTTCCACATAGGAAGTCATCTCCTTATCATTCACAATTGAATGGTCAAGTTGAAGTTACTAACAGGGAGTTGGACAATATTATCACAAAATAGTGTCAACAAGAAGATCAGATTGGGCAGATAGATTAATTGAAGCAGTATGGGCTTATAACACCACATGGAAGACCAAAACTGGATTCACACCGTATAGATTTGGTATGTTGGAAGACTCTAGTATTTCCTATAGAATTTGAGATCAAGACATTGAGAATAGCTCAGAAAGTGGGAACAGATTTATGAGAAGCTCAAAAGAACATAATTATGCACATGAATAAATTAGATGAAATGAGATTAGAAGCATTTCATCACAGAGAGTTGATTCAAAAGAAAAGGAAATTATTGCATGATAAAAATGTCAGCAATAGACAGTTTGTTGTTAGAGATTGGGCATTATTGTCTAATTCAAGGTTCCAAGAATTCAAAAGAAAATTACACACTCGATCGGTTGGGCCATATGAAGTTTGTAAAGTCTTTAATAATGGTGTTGTGCAAATAAGTCTGATTGTTGGAAAAAGAAGACAATGTTGGTAAATGACCATTGACTTAATTTGTATCATAAACCAACATCTAAAGAAAAGTTTACACTAGAAATCCAATTTTGAGTAGAGCATTTTACCCTGGAGGATCTTTCCTCCCTTGGTAAAATTTTTACTCCCTAAACCTTATCAAGTAGAAGAGTAATAAAGAAGGTAGATTGAAAACTAGAAATGGTGGTCTACCTTCCCAAAAAAGGGGTGGGTTTGATTAAAAACTACTAGTGGCAGTCAATCCTTGGGGTGAGATGAAAACCAAAAATGGCGGTTCATACTTGAAGAGTAGGTTGAAAACAAATAATTGGCAGCCTCTCTTTTCGATCAATTAAGCTTTCAATCACTCCAAATAGCTCTTAACAGAATAAACCTTTCTCAAGGATTGAAGGAAAATCAGCTCCAAGCGACTCCTGGAAGCTCTTGGTGTTTACTTTGGATCCAATACCTCTAGGTAGCTCTAGACACAAGTTCAAAGAGTTAACTTTGGTTGAGCCTATTTTAAAGAAAACTCCAAGTCCAACTGGGATGCTCCACAAGCCAAAAACATGAATGCTCTCCAAGTGGCTCCTGACACATGGCGTCAATATTTTAGATCAACTTTGGCTAGCTCCAAGCATGATCATGAAGGGTAAACATTTATTGAGGTGTTATTTTCTAAATTTTATTTCATTTATTATAGTGGTAAGTTTAAGGAGGAGTCTTAGTAATTATGTTTTAAAAGTGACAACTATCACTCAAATATCAAAATAAGAACAAGTGGCAAGAGGAAATAATTGTGAAATGACAAGTTTCGCTTGGTAAAGAGTGAGTTGGCACCTTTAATAAAAAAAGTGATGATTGTGAAGTCTATCATCATTGTTGAAACAAAGATTTTGAAAGATTTGAAGGAGCATTGTACTATTCTATCATCATCATTTCATTGCCAAATCAACAAGTGACAACGAGGGTACTTTGAAGGAAATTTAGAGGCGAGCTGAAATGACAAAGTACAAGATAACTGGACACAGAAATAAATGCTCGCACAAATTGAAGTTAAATTGCATTCATTCCAAGTACTATGAATTTTATGGCAAATATGTGTATATTGTGTCAAATCTATTGTGCTTTCTTAATCAAGAAACTTTCTTATTTTGTCCATATAGTCTTCGAACCAGAAGGTAGCATTTTTCCTTTTGCAAACAAAGAAGCTATGGGTTATAAAAGAAAATCAAAATCAGAAGATTTCAGTTTAGATCCAAAGACTTTAAGGTTATTGAGAGTTGGTTGGTTGAATTTAGTACAATAGTATGAAGGTTATGACCTAGAAATTGTAGAAGAATTTTTGCATAAACAACATATAAATATAACATCAATGGGAGAAGATAGCATTGATGTCTCTGTATAAGTGAAAAGTGAACTCTTCAAAATTTTGAATGAGGGAGTCTATAATAACGAGACAAAGTAATTTTGATGAGCCCATTGATGTCTTCCATGTGCCACCATAACCTAAACCAGTCATCGTAAGACAAAAAGAAAAAACTAAGGGGATAAACAAGGCAACTCTACAAGAGCCTTAGTAAACGACAGTTATGTGGCTAATGAAGTTTTTCATATGAGAAGGTCAGTAAGGAACGATATTGGGCCCAAGGTTGTGTCTCATCACTCATGTTTGACATGGTAATACAAGACCAGAGATAAAGATAAACATGCCCGCATTTGTATTTTCTCAAATTAGTGCAATGGGAGCCAAATACAAGAGCAAAGGTGAACCCATAAGCCACCATAGTTTCATTAACTTAATTGTTAAACACCATTTTCTCAAAAAACTAAATGATCAAGAAAAATGGGTTCAATTTCTATTGAGGAAAGGACATGTTAAGCTTGTCACACCAAAAACCCCTAGGGCAAAAAGAGTTAAAAAGGAGAAAAGGGAATCTTTGGTTCTTGTTAATAAGGAAAAGTGAAGCCCTAAGGTTAGAAATTAAGAGGAAGAAGATGAGCTTGTTTTACAAATCCCATCTTTAAGTGATTCTCTTTCCCCTGGTTCACATTTTGTATAAGTTATGGATGAGGAAATGAAAGAAATGGGGGGAAAAGAAGAAGAAGCTGCATAGATTTTGGCAAGTTTTATTTTCTTTAGGCTGCCCACATCCCCTGTTTCACTAGTACATACATCTTCACTTCCTATGTCGAATCAAGAAAACCCTCCATCACCTCCTACAGAAGAGCCTTTTTTAAGAAGAGAAGGTAAATACCCTGTTGATTGGGAAGAAGAAGAAGATGGTGATTGGATTAAAGCCAAATAGATAAAGAAGAGGAAGATCAACTATAATATGCAGTCATGCTCTCATGGTTGGAACAAGAGATGGAAGAACAAAGGATAAAATTATCTTTGTATGAACAATCTATGAAGCAGAAGGAGGATGAGATAGCTAAGGCAAAAGGAGAACATGATGAATTGCTTCGGATAAAGGAGGAAGAAATTGCCCAAGCTATGGCACAAAGTGAAGAAATGAGGCAGAGATATAATGAAGAGATGAAAAATGTGTCAAGGCAATTGGCTCAAACTAATGAAGCTCTATCCCAAACTAGTCAACAAGCATACAAGAATGTGGAGGAGAGAGATAAATTGACAAAAGAATTGATTAAAGCCAAAGAACTTGTTGTTAGACCTCCTCCTAGGACCAATAATCATGAAGCTTCCACGTCTTTAACCCCACCAAGATATTTGTCCTTAGTTGCTCTTAGATAGAAACAAGAAGTTGCTTTGTTAAGAGTTGAACTACAGGCGACTAAGAAAGAATAAGAAGAAGTTGAGCACAGGGTGGAGGAGGTCCTGGAGATAGCCTTTCTTTAGTAGCCACTAGGAACCCTTTTAGTATGTATTATTTATTTTTGAGAGAATGGTTTCTTAATAAAAATTGAATCAATTAGTATTGAAAAGGCCTCTGGATTTTGAAAGTGACATGGAGTTCATTGATAACTTTGTACATAGTGATCTCACCATTCAAAATTAGTTATGTGAGTTTTTCCAACATGGTTTTTTAATGGGTCACTATCCATAATCATTATTGAATATCTATGTGGGTAAACTTCATATTAGGTCATTTGTCTCTTTTCTATAGAATCAAATTGAATGGTCAACTTGATTACGAGAATATAGAGAAGCACAAAACAAGTTAGGGTTACTAATGAGGGATGAATGGCCCAAAACAAAAAGCTATGAAAGAGAGTTTAAAGTTATAGCTCAATTTGAAAGACTTGCTACAATATATAGATGAAACTTTCAAGCTAATGTTGACTGCTACAAAGATAATGAATTAGAATTGGTGAGAAAAGCTCCCCAAGCCTATATTGAAAGGTACAACTCCATACCTTTACCATTGAGAAGAAGGGAGCCTATCTCTCCAGCTAATGTCAACTGAAGTCTTAGAAGGGTAAGGACTATTATTTTGCTCATAGAAGAATATAGGGAGAAATGGATTTGACTGAAATTTAGACCACCCCTTGTTATCATGCCAACCCTAAGGGTGAATGCACCAAATCGGCTACCAAACAATGTACTTGAATCATGGTTTGAAAGGGTACAAAAACACTTGGGTTATATTGCACCCAAATAGTATGTAGAAAGCATGCAACAAAGAGTTGATTTGGTCATATGGATGGAACAAACAAATAGAGATCTTTTAGATCCTCAACCATGGGAACCTAGTTGACAACAAGAGGGAGAGGGATGATGGGGCATATATAATGCCACTTTAATTTTATGTTTTAACAAAATACTTCTTCTATACCTTGATATTTTGATGATATTCGCCACTTAGGAACTAATGATTTTGATAACTTCTTTTTCTTATTTGATCTAATTATGAAATATTTTAGAAATGATAAACCTGATGTAAATGGTTACTTTTTGAATGATTATCTTGCTAATTAATGGATACATGTTTTATTTTAAATCAATTATGCATTCAATTCTTTGTGGAGTTTGAATGTAGGTAGTTCCTATTTTGCCTCCCAAAATCTTAGTTTAAAATGCCTATTAATGAACATTGTTGGAAAGCCGGATGCAACTCCAAACTTCTAATGATGTGGACCAACTTTCCATTTCCCACACATGAAGTAATCCCTTGTTTAAATGATTCTTTTGATCTCTTACAAATGTTTTGAATGTCTCCAAGTGCATATTGCACCTTCATTTCGATCTTATAGTCAGACTCGGTTCTTCTGAGTCTTATCATAGTTGAATTTATTGTTTCAGTTTCAAATGAGGTCAATATATTTGATCTATTAGTTCTTTAGGCTACTTGATCTATCTCAGAAATTTTGAATTCAGTTTGTAGTTTTCCCTCTTTGTTGAGAACTTTGTAATTTGCCCCTCTTGGGGGCCATTTGAATGAAAATTTGAAGCTTCTGATCCAGTAGAGGTAGTTTATAGATCTCTCCAAGAGGAAGAGCGAGGCCCTCTCAACTGAAGAGAGGTGATCTTTGTGTTGTTATTTGTGTTGACTAGTTTATTTTCATGTTCATTAAGTTCGGTAGAATTGTTTCTCTCTTTCATTTGCATCAAGGATTGTTGGTTAGATTGTGATAGATTGTTTCAAGATTTAGTAGTTTCCATAATTGTAATCATAATTTCAATCCAATAGAGTTGGTCATTGTTTCGATTATTGAATAATCAAAAAATCAATGTGATGGTTAACCCTGGTCAAAATTTGAATTCATGCTATAAGGATGGAGTCTCTTTTCATTTTGTATTGTGTGATTTTTTCTACAACAATAGTTTAGAATTTCTTTTTTGCAAAAGTAGTTAGGTTCTTTCATTTCTACAAGGGTAATTAGGAATCCATTTCTGCAATTGTAGTGTAAGTTTGATTTCTCCAAACAAATTAATATTCAATTCTTTGCAAGTGTGTTAGTAATCTCCATCATTTTGAGTATGAGTTCAAGATTGGGAAAGTGTAGTCATTGTGGTAATCAAATTCTTTAAGTAGGATTTAGATTTGAACATAACTTAGGATTGATAAGAGAGTTTCATGTAAGAACTAAAAACCACTTTGAGTAGCTTCGGGCTGAATCCATATTCAAAATCGCAACAAAAGGAAACCCCCCCAGATACCATATTCCTACTGCAGACATCTTTAGACACCCTCTAGCTGACAATTTAATGATTATGTGAGGATGGTAATGTGTCTGACAATGATCACATCCATCACAATCCATTTATACTCCAAACCTCACATGCTCCCACCATTCTACATTATGTAAATTTACTTTTTGCAACCACGAGTTTCTTCATATCTCAACCAACCCATGAAATCCCTGCAATCCCAATCCTACCTTGGCATCCCCCAAAACCCTGCATACTTCGACCAACCTCAACCACAATCCTACTTTCAACAACCTCATTTCCAATTATATCCATCACCAACTCCTAACAACCTATACTTTGACCAACCAAGCTCGAAAATAGCAACTCCACAAACATCTCCATCTCATCTCGATCAAGAGTGGAACCAATACAGATTGTACTAACATATTTACAAGTGGGAAGCTCAAATAAATCTTTCAAGTTTGAAGAAATATACCCCTTTTCCATTTGATAGATTTGCAAAAATAGTAATCGCGTCTAATGGGAATCTGAATGCCTACCTTCATCCTTTCCCGACATCTTTTATTTACCTCTACCACTTGTCAACATATTTCAATGAGGACAAATTTGTCTTCAACATATTTAGGTGGTTTGTATGGAAGTCCATTGAATCCTCCAAGTTTGATGTAGGTGAATCTTTCAAATTGGATGAAATGACTTCCATAGGCATTTACTACTTCAATGGCCTCAAGGGAGATTCTCAAACCCATATCCCCTTGTATCTCTCTTGCCAATTTCATTGTGAATGCATTATTCACTATTCTAAATCTCTTGTAGTTGTTTTCCAGATGAAGTTGACTATAATTTAGTCATAAATTTGAACCATGTCATCATGTACTTCTATTGGACATAGACCTGGAGAATTTGTTCAATGGGAAACCGATTATTATTGAGTGCAATTAATCACTAATAAGTTGTACCCAATCTAAAACTTGTTCACTAGTAATGATTATCTAGATGAAGAAATACATCCACCTTTTGAAATCATGGACATTTTCATTACTCTTCAGCCTATGCTAGAGAACTATTATATCCGAGTTCTCTTTTTCGAAATGAGATCTATGAAGTCTTTTTGGCAAGTGGGATTTACCCTTCTTGGGAGTGGGACATTTTTGTAATGACCCTTCTTTTCATTGAAACCCTGATGAGAGGAGAAAATCAAAATTTGCATGTCTCCCTCTCTAGTATACACAAGCATGAACAGAAGGTCTCTACATTCGCAATGATTAACAATTTATTGTCACTCATCCTTATCTCTTTAGTTTTTGGGTCACAATGATTTACACACTCAATTACTAGGTATGTGCATTGCACAACCACTAGAAATTTGACAACTTGTAACATACCACTTTATATCATCCTCTACGCTATAGGGGGTCTATCTTCTTTGCTAATCATTTCCTAAAAATCATTCAAGTTGGCGTTCCCTAATTTTGTGTCTATAATTTTTGCAAGGAACTAGATAGGCTAGATAAATGTTCATAACCAAATACTTATACTTCATGGTGACCAAAATTAAGTGAAATATTTGTGTTCAAGAGGTGCTCTTAACATAATTTTGGAAATATAGAAGCCACAATTTCTTCCTTAGAATTGATTTAAAAACACTTTTCTAAATTACTTTCAAATACACGGTGAGTCGAGAGAGAAATTTCACTGTAGCTTTAAATGATTTAAGTTTTTTACCTCAATCTTCTTCCTACGAACTCTTCACAATCTTGCCCTTTCATTCTCTCTAAAATTGTATTTGAATGCTCATTGAAATGAGACCTTTTGATGATTTAGTCTCCTTATATGTATTTGCATTTAATGCCTTGATGTATCAGAGTATAATGCAGAGCTTTAAATATGAGCATGTATGAGCTTTTCCTTCAAACAATACTTAGCACCACTAATTTGGAAATAACGGATTGATATAGTCAATCGACATGTTAGTAGGTTTTGAAAACCTTATCTAGCTCTGAAAGTGGTTTCAAAACCGCTTTTCATGTCCAAATCTCAATATTGCAAGTCTTTAAGGATTCTCATTATAAAGTTAAGAAACTTTCAAAGTTGTGAGTTTTACATCAGGCCCCAACAAGGTTTTCAAAACCTTGTTGAGCTCTAATGACAGTTATGAAAATGTGCCCAAAGACCAATAGCAAAAGAGAGAAGTACACTTTGAGTCTTTTTAAAAAACTATTTTTGTCAAAACTTTAAAGGTTTCAAGAATCCTATTGATTTCCAACATAGGTTTCAAAACCACTGAAAATAGCTGAAATAAAAGGGACAACACACAATTTTTAAGTGTAAAATGACTTTGTTGGGATTAAATGAAGTTTTCAAAACCTTTTTGAGAGTTGACTAAGGTTTTGACACCTTAGGAATACATGCTTCCATAAACCAAGAAAACTTAAGCATGACTAGCAAAGACAAAGGCAACAACTCTATAATAATAAAAAATTCGTTGATAGGAAAAATGCGATACTTCCTCAATATGTCAAGGATGCATTGGCTAATGACATATTAGAAGGCCAACTACAATACAACAAGTACAAGGTGGTGGAGGAGCTCATTCTCTACAAAGACATGATATATCTCATCCAAAAACCAAAAATTAAACGATTTGAAGGGCATACCATGACACTCCATTAGCACCCGTCATTAAGGTTATTATTAAAAATACAAGTGAGGGAAAGATTCTCTTGGAAAGGCCTTAAAGGGGATGTTTTGAAGCGTATTAGGGAATGTATGGTTTATCAAAGAAACTAGATAGAGAAAACATTTCCAACCGATTTGTTACAACCCTTACCAATACCAAATAAAAAATGGGAGAGTATTTCCATGGACTTCATCACAAGGCTTTCAAAAGTACAAGGAAATGATTGCATATTTGCAGTAGTACATAGACTAAGTATGCTTTGTTACAACCCTTACAAATAACAAATCAAAAATGGGATATCTCAATGGACTTCATCACAAGGATCCTGAAATTACAAGGAAAGGATTGTATATTTATGGTAGTAAATAGACTAATTATGTTCATTTTAATGGCATATCTTCTGAATATAAAGTGCCACAAGTAGCTGATCTCTTCTTTAAAGAAATCTTTAAACTACAAGGACTACCTAGAAACATCATAAGTGACAGATAGTAAATTCCTCAGTTTAATTTGGCAAGAACTCTTAACTTGTCCAAAATAGAATTTACCCCAAGCATTAGCTACCACCCACATACATATGGGCAAACTAAAATTGTAAATAAGTGGCTTTAAGGGCATTTGTGGAACCATGACACATTGCAACAAACAACATGGGTGAAATGGTTGCATCTTGAAGAATATTGCTACAATTCTACCCATTGTATGTCAATAAGAATGACTCCCTTCAAGGCATTATATGGTAATGAGACTATATCATTTGGTGATTTGATTCTTACAAATAGCACAGTCCTTGGAGCATGAGACTTGGTGCAATAGAGTGTGGATATCTTAACCACACTCAAAGAAAACTTATGACATGCCTAGAATCAACAAAAGATGCATGTTGATTGTCAAAGATTTGAAAAAACATTTGATGTTGGAGACTTGGTTTTCCTAGGTTACAACCTATAACAATCCTTTCTCAAGAGAAGTGCAGAGAAACTCAAGCCACAATTCTATGGACCTTATAAGATTATAAGGAGGATCGATGAAATTGCTTATGAATTGGAATTACTAGCAAATAGTCGAATTCATAATGTCTTTCACGTATCTTGCCTTAAGAAGGTGCTAGGTCAACATATTACACCATGTCCAAGGTTACCCCCATTGGATGACAAGGAAAAAATAATTTTGGAACCTAAGCCATCATCAATATGAAAAAAAAAGGTTAAGAAATAAAGTTATTGAGGAATATTTGGTTAAATGGAAGAATCGGCCTATGGAGCATGCCACTTGGGAAGGAGCGGAAATTTTTTATCATCCCAATTAAAATTGTTTGAGGACAAGCAATCTTGGGAAAGGCAGACTATCATACCCCTACCAAAGAGGCTAACAGATCACAATGACTGGAAGATTAAAAAATTGTGTCCATGTCATATGCAATTATTTAAATAAGGAAGTGACACTAGCAATATAAAATAGCACTGGCACATTAGCTTAAGTAAAAATAAATTATTAATCTCAAAAGGTAGCAATGAAGGGTGGTGACTCATTTCTTGTGAAGAATAGTGACTCTTTCAATAAATGGATAGAAAAAGTAAATCATTTCTGTGAGATTTTGCCAAGATCAAGAGCTCAATGAAATGTACAAAATAAAGACAATATAGGACAAAAATAAACTGTATTCTCATCAATAGAAAATGATCAATATCAAAATTACATACAATGTAGATGAGCTTGCTTATATAAGCAAGGCTAAGAATATGTGAGCACACAAACATGACATGTGGCTCAATAAGAAACAAGGGTAGGTAGGAAATAGGTGCAGGTAGGTAGGAGAAATAATATAATAGTCCACATGAGGTGGATCACCCACTGAATGTGGAGTGTAACAACAAGATCAACACCATAAAAGGTGGAATTTCTCCTACACACACTATCCCAATGTGGCACAAACACCTAAGTGTCTCATACCCAAACTACTATGAAATGCATTTCCTAAGTAAACTTAAGTAAAGTGTAATAATATCCATGATGGATAATTATTTACACCAACAATTTCATTGAGAAGATCATCAATTTTGGAACAGATATTATGACTGTCTACCAATGAACTGCAGCCAAGAGGACGAAAACCCTCCAAGGTAAATTAAAATTTTTAACGACAAGCCCCTTAAATTCTCTTAGCAAGTTAAGTACAAAAACCTCTAATTCAGGCAGACCTGAAAGCACTTTCAAAGTATCCATACATGAGGAAATCATCACCTAGTTTGAAGGAGAAATATAACAGAAAATCAAAGATATTGACTTTTTTCAATATGTCAAAAATTATTAATCTGAATATTATAATAATCCATAATTTTAGACAAAGCCGTTATCATTTTGAGTAAGGATTAGTGTTTTAGGGCAAAAAATAGAAATGTTCTAGAAAGGGACATTACAAATCATTGATGAAGAACATGCTTTCTAATGAGCTAATAGTTCCTATTCAAAATTTCATTAGAAGAGAGAATATTTATCACTATGCTTTTACAAGTATTTCTAAAATTTAGAACTACTTCCCAACTGCCCATAACAATTCCATTATTTTTCATTACGTCAAATGTGCCTAGTCTATTAGTGGGAAAGAGCGAGTACCATAATGATGATCCAGGTTTGAGCAGGCATTCTCCCTAGTTAATGTGCATGCAATAAGGCAGGCCTTATCAGAGAGGCTAAATACAAGTCCTAGGCAAATTTCAGATTAAAAAAAACCTCATTAATGGCATCAGTACTCATTTAGAGGAAGAGAAACCCCTTGAATGTAGCATCTAAGCCAAATTTCAGCAAAAGGAAATCCTCAGATATTGTATCTAACCAAAAGGTGTCCTTAGCTTGAGGTGTGTAAACACCTAAATATTTCCCTAGTATACCCTTATCCTAATCAACCAAATAATGCATCACCTAGCTAAATCCCCTTCACCTTATGTGTCTACAATGAATTACCAGATGATCAGTGAGTTTGTAATTTACCTATAAATATAAAAAATGACTTCGGGATGCAAAAAGTGGCAAACATAAGCCAAAGAAAATAAAACTGGGGGCTGGGTACTACTTCTAGGTTTTTGAGCTTTGAAGTATCCTGTGTTCACACATTTTTATTTACATGGTTGAGATTTGAAGCTAGAAAAGTTGAATAACGGCACCAAATATTACCAACATATTAACTGCCATAACTAGCCAAAGCTAACTAATGGAGTGGTTTGGAAAGAACCTTACATGGGCTGAACCTACATGCAATAACTCCTAAACAAAAATTACTAAATTAAGTTTGTGTGTGTGTGTGTGTGTGTGTGTGTGTGTGTGTGTGTGTGTGTGAGAGAGAGAGAGAGAGAGAGATCCCAATAATAGATATGCCATTGAGATGCATACAATATTAGACAGCTAACATGCAAATGCAAAGCATTCTGAAGGAAGAACTCTAAATGATCATACTGTTCTAGATATAGAATTATTTTAACTGCAGGCATTGTCCTATGATACAAGTAGCAGCTTTAAATTTATTTCTAGCAGTACTGATAGAGAAGCTTCCACGTTGTGGGACAGATGCTTAGATTTGCAACAGATATGGTGTGTGATATACAAGCTCATACAATCTTGTTAAAGCCCATTTATGTGCTAAAATTGGCATAGACATTAAATCTTACCCGAGCAAAAAGGATGCACCTGTGCCAACATCTATACTGTTCGAATATATTCAAGAGCAGGAGCATGCAAAAGTAGATGCCCTTAAATCAAGTCATCATGCTACAAAAGTTGGGCAGAAAAATTGACTGGATAAAAACTTGTGTTCCATGGGGACACATCCCCATCCCCAATTGCATTTTGGGTATGGCGGGGCAGCATGAAAAATCCCCTAGCCATCCCCACAAATCTTCGAAATCTTTAATATTGGTTCTAAAATGTGTTGCAGAAATAGGAAACACTGTGAGAATGTTTGGCCATACCCAAGATGGCCGAGGAACATTTGGTATGTCTCTCAACCATCTTGGGGATGGCCAGATATCCCCAATAGCAAAGCAATTTTTTATGATGTTTAAAAGAAAAATCATTCATAACATTAAAAAAAGGCTGGTAAATATATCATGACAGCACTATAACAGCAGGTAACAGCAGCAGTAAATATATCATGACATCAATATAACAGTAAAATAAATTAATCATGACAGAAGTGACAGCAACAACAGCAGTATAACAGCAATAAATATATCAGGATTCAGATTCATATCTAATGATATATAACTATTATCCAAATGCTCATCACCAGCCACAAATTCTGTCAGTTTCATTATTTCTTCAAGCAACAAGGACTTTCTTGTAGTAGATTTCCGGATAAGATCGTGTGCAAGTTTTTAGATCAACGTTTCGGATCACACTCCGTGATCCATCATTAACAAGGACTTCTTTATTTGCTGTCATCGCATTAGAAATTTCAAGCAAATAAATGTATGGAAAATTCTTCCCTTGCCCATGATATCAAAAATACCTCCAAATAGAAATATCACAAGGCCGAAATGGAGCTGCTGCGACGGGCGGAGGTTTTGGCTAGGGCTAAGAGGCCCTAGCAGTCTGATTTTCTGCTGTGCTCTCTCTCAGACTTGGCATAGTGCGGGTTATTTGGGGTGTGCAGGGTGTGCATGGTATTTTTCATGGGCTTTAGGGTGCTTTTTTGTGGTTTGATGCTGTGGTTTGGTGGTTTCAAGGGAGCAGATCGGTGGTTTTGTGTGCACCCTATGCGGGGTTCAATTTCTATTTTATGTGCCTATTTCTTGTCCATGCATCTACAGGATGACTTTTGAGCAGAATTAGGGCATAGGGCATAGGGTTTTTGGGCTTTATGTTCTTCATTGAAGGCTATGCATGGCAATGCCTAGAGGCTCCTTGATAAAGAAAAATCTCCCTTTCAGAGATGTTGTGATAGGGGGAATTTCGTCCCAAATCATGCATGAAAATCCAATCCTTGCTTTGAATAATACTGTCATCGGAGAAAGCTCTTCACAAATGGAAGTTTTCGGGCTGTGAAGGTGAATTGTTGTCTTGCAAGGAGCGAAAATAAGCTCATTCTTGTGATTCAACCCGATTCTACTGAGGACATCAATCATTTGACTGATCATGCCTTGATTTGCAAGTTCATAGGGATTTAGGTTTCACTACCTTTCTTGGAATCGTAGGCCTGTTGCACATGGAATCTGGTAGGGGAAATGGAGGTGATGCTGGCTGCCAATAGTTATTTTTTCGTGGTTTTTTTAGGCATATCAAACAGAAATAACGCTTTTGAAGGGGGGCCTTATTTTTATGATCAAGTTGGGCTCTTCATTAAGCTGTGGCATGTTGGATTTAACACTACAGAGGAACTTCCGTCGAGGGTTCCAGTTTGGGTGGAGCTTCCGTGGTTCTCACTGGATTTTTGGAGAAATGAATTTTCCACTTGGTTGCATTGTTGCTTGGCAAGCTAGTGGACAAAAAGGTAATCATTTATGCCCGTGTTTGTATTGAAATTGATTTATGTGATGTCCCCTACTGAGAACAGCAATACAGGTTCAATCTGCCTGTAAATTATTACAAGAGTAAATCAGAATAACAAGAAAAACACCTTACTTAGAACACAATTAATATCATTCAAAGACAATTACATGAGGTCAATATATTAACTTAGACAGCAGATTAAACAAATGATTAACATTATTATTTATATAACCTAATGATTACCATTATTAGTGACAGGTTTTGTTCATTTTAGTTAGTAAAGAACTGTTGTGGAATTTCCCAACCATACATAATGGTCCAGAAGCAGTCATATGCCCTCCTGGCCAGAAGGCGTGGATCCCTCCTTTTTGTTTATCATCATCTTTAACTCAGAGGGTTAGAACATGTCATAGGTGGCCATACTATGCCAAACCCAATCCCAGGGGCAGTCACTTGCCTCCCTGGGCTACTGACATAACTCAGTAGTTAACTTCCTGGATGGGCCCTACATATCCCCATATCCCTCTGAATTATTGATTGAGAATTAACAGTGATATTCATTAATTCGTTCATTATAGTTTGATTTACCAGATTTCATTATTCATACAGTAAATTACTATTGTTTATCTAACAGTGTGAGTTAATACAAGAGATAATCTTACAAAAAAACAGAAGCGTTCAGGAACAGGCATAAATTGATTAACTAAGGAATACATGAAATGTACAGTATTATTGTAATTAGCTATTACTCAATGTTATTTGGAGTTTATTGTTTCACATAATGTTTGACCCTGTCCAATTCTAATTAAGCGTGATTCTTTGACCATTAAGTGTATGCATATTTAGTATCGTAATTTGGAGTAAATTTATTCCTTTGAACTAGAATATTTGCAGGTTATAATTTCGATATTTATGCTTAGTAACCCATCTTCAGATAATCTGACTTATGCAAACGTACTCAGGATTTTTAATATTCTAGATTTTGCAGAGACTAAGCATTACATAGATAACCCCAATTAGATAATTAAAGATCTTCTTACTGAAACAAAGAACCTCCTGAATTACCCGTATTTTCTTGTATTAAAACCCATTCACAATAATATCGTATTATGCTGGTCTTAATAGGATTTCGAGTTACAAACTTCATGTCATAGTTAAGCGTAATTCTTATATAGTTCTGAGTATGCGATCATACCTGATTATTGCCGGGTATGCTTTCCGACTTATATCTTTTCTTCTTTTTTTTTGCCTCCCGTGTCCTAAAAAAACGCCTGATCTCATTATACTTACGGCCATTGATAAGGAGTCACGTCTTAGGAGAGACATGACTTGTATTCTGAATCACGTCTCTTTGATTTGGGTCGCAACCATTAGACGATGTGCACGCCCAATGCACCCCTTTGTCAAATACACTTAATGAACTTATTAGATACATTCATAAAATAGCCACCACGATTTGATACATGATTTATATGAATTGAACATTTAACCATTAAATAATTAATAATTGATTTCATTTAATAATTAATTAATTATTATTTAGTGTTTTAGGATACTATTAACAGAAACATATATTCTCATTAATATCAGAAAATTAGGATATACACCATTATATGTAACGATGTCTAATACATTCATTCGGATTGCTTGTCCTCAAGCAATTTGAGTTGAGGGTGATTAAAAATTTCCTCTCCTTCCCAAGTAGCATCTTCTTTTGGCAATCCCTTCCACTTAATCAGAAATTCCAGTATGGTTTTATTCCGTAATCTTTTTCCCTCATATTCAAAACAGTCTCGGGTTCCAAAACAAGTTTACCTTCCTCATCCAAAGGGGGTAACTCTATGCAAGGAACAACCTGCTGTCCCAAGACTTTCTTAAGCCATGATACATGAAAGATGTTATGGATGTGGCTGTTTTCTGGAAGTTCTATCTCATAGGCTACCTCTCCAATTTTCCGCAGCACTTTGTAAGGCCCATAAAATCGTGGTTTGAGCTTTTCGGCACCAATGGACTTCAATGAAGACTATCTATAAGGCTGGAGCCGCAAGAAAACCAAGTCCCCTTCCTCAAAGGTTCTTTCTTTTCAATTCCTATCAGCATTAAATTTTTGTTGATTCTGAGCATGTTGCAAGTTATTTTTGAGAGAATTTAGAATATCAATATTTTGTTGCATAAAATCTTTAGCTCCCGGTACTCGGCTTTCTTGTACAGCTAATCCACCAAAAGCCATAGCATCATATTCGTAGAGAGCCTTAAAGGGGCTCATACCAATAGACATATGATGGGTTGTATTGTAACAATACTCCCCTAGGTGTAGCCACCTAATCCAGGCATTCTGCTGATTTGTTACATAATTTTGCAAATATCCCTCCAACCACTTATTGACTATTTCTTTCTGCCTATCTGTCTGAGGATGATAACTGGTGTTGGGGGTAAGGTTTGTACCCGCTAACCTAAACAATTCCTGTCAAAACTGGCTAAGGAAGCGGCTATCACGATCACTGACAATATTCCTTGGTAACCCATGCAAACGAAATACTTCTTTAAAGAACACTTCTGCCACTTGGTGTGCTTTGAACTCAGTAGATATTGCAAAGAAATGTGCATATTTGGTTAGTCGATCCACCACTACATATATGCAATCTTTACCTTGAACCTTGGGTAGGCCTGTAATGAAATCCATGGAAATACTTTCCCACTTTTGATTGGGTATGGGCAGTGGTTGAAGGAGCCCTGTCGGGTGTGTTTGTTCATCTTTATTTTTCTGACGAGTTAGATATTCCTGAACATGACTTAAAACATCTCCCTTGAGTCCCTTCCATGAGAATTTTTCTCTTATTTGTTTGTATGTTTTATAATATCCCTGATGACCTACAAAGGGGTTATCATGATACTCCATAATTGTGTCCTTGAATTTGGAATTGGCTGCAAGGAAAATTCTAACCTTATAGAAGATCAATTCTTCCATCACCTTGTAATCCTCATTTGGCTGGTTCCCTTCCATTATTTCAATGGTGAAGGAATCTTTGGCATATTCCACTGTGATTTGGGACTTCCAATCCCCTGTGATGCTAGTTAAAGAATTTAGGTAGGACCATCTGGACAAGGCATCTACTACCACATTGCTTGATCCCTTTATATATTCTATATCAAAATCATATGCCTGAATTTTGCTCACCCACTTTTGTTGGCAATCATTAAGGTCTTTTTAGTTCATAAAAAATCTGAGACTATTGTGATCAGTCTTTATATTGAATTTACCCCCAACTAAGTACTGTCTAAATTTTGCAAGTGCGTACATAATAGCCAACATTTCCTTATCATAGACGGAATAATGTTTCTCTTTTTCTGATAGTTTACGGCTTTCAAAGGCTATAGGGTGCTTGTTTTGTATGAGAACTGCCCCTATTCCGTCGCCCGAAGCATCACATTGTAATTCAAAGGGTTGTGTGAAATCTAGAATTGCTAGAACTGGGCATGAGCTCATAGCCTCCTTAAGTTTTTCAAAGACTTGCTGTGATACTTCACTGCAGAAAAAGGCTCCTTTCTTTGTCAAATCAGTGAAGTGCTGCTATCTTGGAGAATCCCTTAACAAATCTCCTGTAATAACTGCACAACCCTACAAATCCTCTTAATTGGATCAAACTCTTTGGTTTTGGCCACTCTTTGATGGCTTTGATTTTTTCTTCATTAACACTGACTCCCTGGGAGTTAATTTTGTGACCAAGGTAAAGAATTTCCTCCAAGCCAAATTCACATTTGATGGCTTTGATTTTTTCTTCATTAACACTGACTCCCTGGGAGTTAATTTTGTGACCAAGGTAAAGAATTTCCTCCAAGCCAAATTCACATTTGAAGGCTTTAGCATACAATGATTATGATTCAAGAATACTTAGTACCTCATCAATATGCTTAAGGTGTTCTCCCATGTTCTACTGTAGATGAGGAGGTCATCAAAAAACACAAGTAAGCATTTCCTTAGGAGTTTCTGAAAAGTGTGGTTCATGCACGATTGAAATGTTGTCGGGGCATTAGTGAGGCCAAAAGGTCACACCAAGAATTGAAAATGCCCATAGTGACAACGAAAAGCAGTTTTTGGCACATCCTCTTTCCTCGTCCTTATTTGATGATAACCTGACCTTAAGTCAATTTTTGAGAAATATTTGACACCGTGAAGTTCATCAAGCAGTTCATCAATTCGGGGAATAGGGTACCTATTCTTTATAGTTATTTTATTCAAGGCACTATAATCCACACACATTCTCATTGTCCCATCCTTCTTTTTTACCAATACTACTGAAGAGGCAAACGGACTTGAACTTGGCTGTACATGACCCATTTCTAATAGTTCTTTGATGGGTTTCTCAATTTCCTCCTTAAATTTATGAGGATGTCTATAAGGTTTGGTAATTACTGGCTTAGCACCTTCTTCTAACTCAATTGAGTGTTCAAAACCCCGGTTGGGAGGAAGTCCTGCTGGAATGTCTTCAAAGACCTTTTGTGTTTCCTTAAAATTGGTTCGATGTCAATATGAACTGCCTTGTCATGTGGCGTTGATTGATCCAATATTAGACATCGAGCAATCCATTCCCCTTGCCTATGTCTAAGAATTTTTTCCATTTTCTTACACGTTACTATTTTGGCTGCTCCATCCAGTAGACCCTTTAGTGTGACCTCCCTTCCATTGTGCTGAAAACAAATTTCCATGTTTGGGAGATCCATAATGAAACGACCTAATGAGTGGATCCATGGTCTACCTAAAATGACATCATTGTCAAGGGTCACCACATAGAAATCTCCCTTAATTGTGTGATTTCCATTGTTGAGCTCCATTTGTGGGATAAGCTGACTGTAAGGGGCTATGAACACATTGGCTAATGCTACTTCGAATCCTTCAAATTCTTGAGTCTTTAATTTCCTCCGTGCCACTAATTCTTTGCTGATAAAATTGTGGGATGCCCCACTATCCACCAAGGCAATTACCCTTTTCCCTAGAAGGGTGCCCTTAAACATGAGTGATCTATGCTCGGAGTTTTGTGAGATAGTTGCTAGAATAACAGCCTCAGCACTTTCACATTTTTGCCCTCTTTATGGGATTTCCTTCCGTATCATCAACCATCTCTTGTTCTAGACGGTGTGCTTGGGCCCTTTTACATTTATGATTACTTGACTAGGGTTCCTTACACTTAAAGCATAGATTCTTCTTCCTCAGTTCATCACGGTATTTCTGAAACTTTTCATTTTTACAAGTATGACCTCTTTCCCATGGTTCTTTACAGTACTGGCAAGGCCTTTCATAGTGATATTCTTTCTTATCTATTTCCCCCATATGCTAATTTTTTGAAGAGGCATTAGATGAGGATATTTTAGGTTTTTCCTTAGACGAAGAGGTGTCAAACTTCCTTGCTTTCAGAATTGCCTCCTCTAGGTTGCTAGGAACCATGGCACTTACTATACTACGGATGGAATCTTTTAGCCCTTCCACAAAGAGGTAGGTGAGCCTCTCTTGTGAAATTTCAGGTACCATAACTGCTAATTTTGGAACTCAGTGGCAAAATCTTCCACAGACCCTTCTTGTTTTAACCTGGTTAACTCCTTAAAGTACCACCGTGGGTGCCTTTGGTCAAATCTTTTGATAATTTTCTGAGTGAATTCTTCATAGGAAGTGATGTTCTGGTGGCCTAAGGTGATGAGACCATGGTGCCACCAATCATGAGCAGCCCCTGTGAGATGTAAGACTGCAAATTTGATCGCACTTTCTTCCGTCATAGGGCTGAGGGAAAGGTAGGTATCAAGTTTTTGAACCGATGACTAGGCAAAGAATTTTCCTGATCCATAAAAGTTAGGGATAGTGATTTTACTTATTCTTTCCCTAAGGTCCTTTTCAAAGCATTTTTTCCTTTTTATTTGGGGAGCAGATCTCATCTTAGCTTCATGGTAATCTCTAAAAGATACATTTGCTTTTAGTTCAGGTTCTAAATTTGAATATGCTCTCACTATGTCAACTAAATTATCCAAAGGGGAAGTATTTTCTTCTTCCCCAAGTTCCTCCCTTAGTAAGAAGGATGGTTTTGTGGGTCTTGTGCTGGTACTGGAATTCCCCTGATTATTTTCAGAATGATGGGAGTTTGTGTCCCTTCCATTATTTTGGGTGGTTCTAGCAATATTATTGCATAGATTTTGGAGTGTTTGTAAGATCAACTGATTGGTTTTCTCATTTTGTTCCATGAATGTCCTAAAGTCATTGCTCAATTGGTCACCCATTTTACTGCCCCGTCTGTGCATTAATAATACCTACAGGTTGGCAGGAAATCCTGCTCTGATACCACTTGTGATGTCCCCTACTGAGAACAGCAATACAGATTCAATCTGCCTGTAAATTATTACAAGAGTAAGTCAGAATAACAAGAAAAACACCTTACTTAGAACACAATTAATATCATCCAAAGACAATACATGAGGTCAATATATTAACTTAGACAGCAGATTAAACAAATGATTAACATTATTATTTATATAACCTAATGATTACCATTATTAGTGACAAGTTTTATTCATTTTTGTTAGTAAAGAACTGTTGTGGAATTTCCCAACCATCCATAATGGTCCAGAAGCAGTCATATGCCCTCCTGGCCAAAAGGCGTGGGTCCTTCCTTTTTGTTTATCATCATCTTTAACTCAGAGGGTTAGGACATGTCAGGGGCGGCCATACTATGCCAAACCCAAGCCCAGGGGCAGTCACTTGCCTCCCTGGGCTACTGACATAACTCAGTAGTTAACTTCCTGGATGGGCCCTGCATATCCCCATATCCCTCTGAATTATTGATTGAGAATTAACAGTGATATTCATTAATTCGTTCATTATAGTTTGATTTACCAGATTTCATTATTCATACAGTAAATTACTATTGTTTATCTAACAGTGTGAGTTAATACAAGAGATAATCTTACAAAAAAACAGAAGCGTTCAGGAACAGGCATAAATTGATTAACTAAGGAATACATGAAATGTACAGTATTATTGTAATTAGCTATTACTCAATGTTATTTGGAGTTTATTGTTTCACATAATGTTTGACCCTGTCCAATTCTAATTAAGCGTGATTCTTTGACCATTAAGTGTATGCATATTTAGTATCGTAATTTGGAGTAAATTTATTCCTTTGAACTAGAATATTTGCAGGTTATAATTTCGATATTTATGCTTAGTAACCCATCTTCAGATAATCTGACTTATGCAAACGTACTCAGGATTTTTAATATTCTAGATTTTGCAGAGACTAAGCATTACATAGATAACCCCAATTAGATAATTAAAGATCTTCTTACTGAAACAAAGAACCTCCTGAATTACCCGTATTTTCTTGTATTAAAACCCATTCACAATAATATCGTATTATGCTGGTCTTAATAGGATTTCGAGTTACAAACTTCATGTCATAGTTAAGCGTAATTCTTATATAGTTCTGAGTATGCAATCAGACCTGATTATTGCCGGGTATGCCTGCCGACTTATATCGCAGTATTCTTTTCTTCTTCTTTTTTGTCTCCCGTGACCTTCTAAACTAAACGCCTGATCTTATTATACTTACGGCCATCAATAAGGAGTCATGTCTTAGGAGAGACGTGACTTGTATTCTGAATCACGTCTCTTTGATTTGGGTCGCAACCATCAGACGATGTGCACACCCAGTGCACCCCTTCGTCAAATACACTTAATGAACTTATTAGCTACATTCATAAAATAGCCGCCACGATTTGAATAGTGATTTATATGAATTGAACATTTAACAATTAAATAATTAATAATTGATTTCATTTAATAATTAATTAATTATTATTTAGTGTTTTGGGATACTATTAACAAAAACATATATTCTCATTAATATCAGAAAATTAGGATATACTTATATGTAACTATGTCTAATACATTCATTCGGGGGACATGACAATTTAAGCAAGCCTTTACCAAATTCCATGGAAATTCGTCTAGGATCCAACAAATCAATTATGAAACTCTTCCATTTTGTTGCCAAATCTGTCACAAATATGGCCATTTGAAGCAGCTATGTCCTACATCTAACCCTGCAAGGGCCTCTACTAATGGGTCGTCTCGTCCACTACCGAAACAGGATAAAGGGAAAGCACCTATGCTGGAGGAGGAAGAGGGATTTATCCTAGTCAAAGTCAGAAAAAAGGGAAGAGGGCAGAAGAAAACTCTAAAGGATAGGCAAACTGATGAGGTGTTTAATAGATTTGATGCATTAGAGGATTTAGACCAGTTTGATGAGGCCCTTGCAGGTACACCTATTGGTTAGGTATCTATGGGGATGGATCAAATAGTTATTGAGGACAGTATTCTTCCAGTTGGTTCTCAGGATGGAGGTCTAGATGCTCAAATGGACACAAATATTCCCTTGTTGACTTCTGGGGAATTGGAGACAAGTGAGTGCAAAGAAGGGAAGGATTGTTCAGGCTTAGCCAATTTAGCAGTTATTTTGGAGAAAGACTCTCAAGATGCTAGTAAAAGCAAGGGAACCCCGCTTGCATTGGGATTACAGAAAAAAACCCTCAAAAAGAGTGCTCCTGCGAAACCTCCTAAAGTGGGTAGGAAGAAAGATCAAGAAAAGGTGAAGTTAGTTGGTGAGACTTTGGTCAAGTCTAGTTCAGTGAAGACCATTGATTCCCACTTCTCTCCATCTCAAAAATGATTCTACTCTCATGGAATGTAAGGGGGTTGAATAGCACCCCTAAACAAACGGCTATTTGAGAGTTGATTGGTTCTCATTCTCCTGATATGGTTTTCATTCAAGAAACTAAATCATCAATTGATGGTATGCTTCCAAAATTTGGGCTCGAAGCCATAGTTAGTGCATTGGGGCTTAGGGTATGGCTTGCCTTTGTGTAATGTCCCCAAATTTTAGGGTGACATTTAATTAAATTGATTTTTATTAAGTTATCAAAACACAAATAAAATATTCATATGATGACTTAATATTAATTAATTTAATTAAAAGAAACAATAAAATAATAACATATTATTATAAGGTCACTTTATTTAATAAAGTTCTCCAGTTGACCTAATCTTCTAGATGTTTCTTAGAGGGCTTTATAAGGAGGTCTTGGGGTTGTAGCAAAGGCATGTTGGGATTTGATAAACGATTGATGAATTTCTGGAGACAGAAGCCTTTAGGAGTTTGACAGAAGAGCTGGACAAAAACTTGGTTCTTCAAAAGAGGTGGATTCATGACAGAGTCTACATCTGTGCCAGATTTGTGAAGTCTCCAATGGAGACAAATTTGCAGTAATAAGAATATTGACCAATTTGAGTTAATTTGTATCTGTTTGAAAGAAATAATATTTTGCTCTAAGTAATTACAGTTTTGCAGTGAAATAAGAAATTATTATTTTTATTAATGAATCATATTTCGTTGTGGTCTATTTGGTGTAATTATTTGTGGAGTAGATAAAAGAGTTCAAGCCTATTATAAGTCAGCCAAGCTTGCATCAAGGGTAGGCGATATAACTAATCATGGCGATTATCTTTGTGGAGTCAAGGTCTGACTAATATTGCCGATTAATATTTTATTTTTCCCTAAGGTTGGAATCACCAGGAATAATTATTTGGGCCAGGAATTAAAAGAACTTATTTTCTATCAGCTAAAGTGTATATAGTTGAGAATGAAGATCTATATTTAGCCGTGACTATGTTTTACCAAACAAATATTAATGTTGGTTGGTAATCATCAGGTTGATCCATTTCTATAGGCGGGCACTTGAAATATTTCATTCGCCGCACTGCCGTGGAGATTTGAGTTGGGGATACTGTGAGGAGATTATTGTAGCCGATTCAATTGATTTGAAGGACCTTTGTGTAGCGTCGTAAATTGTACGCACTTGCTAGGGTTGTACAATTTCACACCTAGTTTAGCACCCGCCTTGGCGCATTTTGCATTTTGCATTGCATTTCCCCTTAGCGCTTAATTAATTAAATTAATTAGGTCTAAGGTCCTATTTTATCATCTCCCACATCATAAAGTTGGGCTCTTTCATTAAAGTGTGCCCCTTTCATTTTATTTCTCCAATACATCATTTAATCAAAAACCCTAATTAGGTCCTATTTTGAACTTGGGGGCTTGATTTCGAGGGTCAAAACATCTCGAAATCAGCTGTAACTTCGGGATTCTCTCTAAAATCATCATATCCGACGGCCCTGAAAATTTGGTGAAAAGTTGTCGGGACCATGGTGCCCGGAGAGGACCATGGCGCCCGGAGTGCACATGGTCCCGGACATTTTTCCCGAAATTTTAGGAGCACGATCCAATCATAAAATAAAGCTTAACCCCAAGAAATTGCCAGGAGATTCAATCTCTAGGTCGGCCAAAAGTTGAAATTAAGACCTAGGGTTTCATATATAAGAGCTCTCTTTCTTCATTTGAAAGGATCGGAATTTTGTTTTCAGGGACCTTCTATGCAGTGAAAGAGCAGATCTTTGAAGACTTCAAGAACATTCAACATCCATCCATCAAGCATTTATCAAATCCATTCATCCATTTAGGGCTTGGAGGACATTGAAGAACAATAGGAGATTACCGACTGAAGATTGGCTTGTACCTCTCCCTTGGGGGTTGGGTATGATTTCATGTTGTTTTCATGTCTTTGCATAAGCTTCAATATATCATTTATCCATGCTTTAGATCACTTTGCATCTTGATTTAGAGCATTTACATTATCATTTACAAGCAATTAGGGTTTACTTTCTAGGTTGCTCTAGTTTGCTTTCTTGCATTTAAGGACCTTGCACACACACTAGGTCTGCACACACAATACATTTTACAATACAACTTGGCTATTCGTGGAGGTGGAAATCACCGAAGTGGGGGTTTGACTAAGGCAAAACCCTATATAGCCGCCCATACCCTTTTCAGATATAAGTGCAGGTTTCGAGACTCGGACGACGCCGCAGGTGACAGATCCGGGAAAAGCAAGTCAAGATAGCACTCCGCACCAAATTTCAGAGCAAAAGACCAGGACAGGGGCGTGGGGCGCCCTGGTCCTGCCAGGACAGGGGCGCTGGGCGCCCTGGTCCTCCTGACAGACAGCATTTTCAGCATTTTTTGACAGCTTTTCCAAAGTGCAAAAATAGCAGTTTCAGGTGCAGTTTCAGGTGCAGAATCAGGACAGTGGCACCCGCACCCCCGTCCCGAACATTTTCAGTCAGATTTTAACTCCGGGTACGCATTTGCATTCTTGTCTTATCCTTGTATTTACAGCTTTCCATTGTTTAAGTTCAATTCTGCAATCTTGTCATTAGTTCATACTTGCATTTTGGGGTTAGGAATTGAACTTGCATCATTTTATCTTTCAATTACAACAAAGGAATAGAAATCCTAATAGGTAGCCCGTGGCTCTCTCTTTCACAAGAAGAAGTAGCCAATTGTGTGATACCTCTAGGCTCTTTCATATTCCACAAATGTGTGATTGAAGGTGAGATTAGGGCATGTTTGCTTAGTGTCACTTTTTCCCCTACACACTTTGATAGTTTGCAAAGATTCTGTGGATGAGCTGTGGATGATATGCTTGGCTGTAGCTGTTGTCTTCAGTTTGACTTCCCAACAGAGAATGGAGTTCCAACAAACTGTGGCTTCCTAATCATGAGTAATTCTTGTTGAAGCAATAAATATTAATGTTAGTGCATTCCAAACACTGAACATTAATATTATCTTTATCGCATGTATCTGTTGTCATTCATGTTTGTATATTGCTGATGATTAATAACAAGGCAGATGCTTATTATCTTGAAGTAATTTTCAGTATATATCATCCTTCTGTTTATCAGTATATGCATAGCAATAGTATGAGATTTCTGAGTAATCAGAAATTGAATGTTGTCAAATGAAGAATTAAATAATTATTGTGAGATATTATTGTTTTCCTATTATCCCTGTTTGGGGATCTTATAGTGGTATCAGAGCTAAAATCCTCCCAGCCTGTGGGATGTTGAGGTCAAACATGGAAGAAAGGGAGATGCTGATAATGATTACAAAAATGGAAGAAAGGGATAATGAACTTGCAGCTTCTACAATTGCCGAATGGTATAACAAATATCAAAGGATGAAGGATCTATTAACATTTCAAGAATATCATAGTTTGTCAAGACTTCCTATACCTGAGAATGAGGAGGTTATTAGAATTTTTTATGAATACTTAAGTGAACTTGAGGAGGTCAAAGCTACCAAATCTTTTGATAGGTACTATGTAAGAAAAAAGGAAAGAGGAATTGGATCCTGAATCAAGAACTCAATCAAAGTCAAAGGAAGATCAAATTGTGCCTAGTCAAGAGGGATTTAATGCTTATGGAGATACTGAAATGAATGGCAAAGGTAAAGAGCTGAAGCCAGAAAAAGATTTAGAAGTTACAATTAAAGAAAGGATGGAAAAGAAAGAGGAATCAATTGCTTGTGATTTGCAGCTTACAAATGAACATGGGAAAGACAAAAATCAGCCATATGAGGATATGGTCAAGCAAGAATCAATTATTGCACCCACAAGTGGAGAACACTTAAGTCTTCATGACAACTGTAATACCCTAAAAATGGTCATCCAAAACCATGGGCCCCTAATCTCAACTAACGTGCTTAAATTCAATAAAATTTATCAAGGTCCCAAATCAAATAATCAATTTAAATCAATCATGAGAGCCTAATTAATTAATTCCTAAGGTATAAAAATGCAACATGGCAATTACAATTAATTAAATTCTCATTTAATTAATTGATCAAATTCAAAATTCAAAATAGAAAATCTTTTTAAAATCAAATATCTCATTTATTTAATTAAATATCTTTTGCATATTTAATAAATAAATAAAAATTGCCATAAATCTTCAAAAAAGGAAACAAATTAAAAAAGAGGAATTAATTTGAAAAATAAATTGGAAATTATAAACACAAATCTTCAAAAAAGGAAACAAATCAAGAAAGAGGAATTAATTTGAAAAATAAATTGGAAATTATGAGCACAAAAATTCAAAAAAGGAAACAAATCGACTGAACTCAAGAAAAAAGGAAAGAATCTGAGTTGCTAATTTGAACTCAATCTTATCTCTCCAAAATGGAATTAAATTGTCCAATCAAATCATTTCACCTGGATTGTGCTTCCTTCGAATCGATCTCGACTGTTCATTAAATATCAATCCTGACCTTTGGTCTCCCTCTTGATTTTCCTATAAATTCAGGCTCTCATTCTTCAATCAGCATTAGAGAATTTAACATTGTTATTATGCTCACATTGTTGTAGGTTATCGAGGAAATTTTAAAGAAGCTTTGCATAGTTAATTCATCAATCAACTTAGTTTTCATTTAGCTTTCACTTAATCTTAGAATCATTTAGATTTCTAGTTCATTAGCTTAGATTCATTTCTCTTATCTAGATTCAATTTCTTGCATATAATCTAGCTTAGCTTCATTTAGAGCTTTGATCATTTAGCTTGATAATCTCATTTCGCTTAATCAATTAATCTTGCATTTAACTATTAATCTTGCATTCGCCTAGTTGCATGCATTTAAAAATCCTCCATTTGAGTGTAGTCTAGTCACTGGATAGCTTAGCAATCTGAGAGAAATCCACACTCGCACTTTCTAGGAGGCGATAAGCTGACTTGCAATGGATTTCATTTTGTGGTTTTTGATTAACTAACCCATGCAAATAATGGTTTATTGAAGTGTTTGTGCCCTTGCAGGTTCCCCAAATTTCACACACACAACAACCACAAGGCTGAAGAAAATGCTTTAACGGAGTTGGCCAAACTAGCATTGATTGATCAGTTATGTGGAGGTATGAATCCTACTAATGTTCCATTGCATGAGCCAACCCTGCATCTTATTGGTCAGGAACCTATTTGTGTTTCATTGGATAGTGATGGTGTTCATACATATGAAAGCAATACAAAAATTTGGTCATGTAGTGGAATTAATTTCCCTTGTTTCATTCACATGAATACATTGGAGGAATATTTGTATTGTCTTAGAGAGCTGATTGAAGAGACTAAAAGATTGCCTAACAAGAAGATCCTACAATTTGATAATGTGCGGTTTGTCATGGATACCTCACTGTGGAGTTGAATGGAAGCAAAAACATAACAGCTAAGGAAGTGCAGGTATGGATCAGCTTTAAGGCAGGTAAGGCAGCTAAGAGAACATGTGACTTTCAGCTGTACATACCCCATAGACCAGCACTTATAAAGAAGTATGAATATGTTCCTGATTTTCTGAGTTTGACCAGCAGTCCTTTGCCATCACATGAGCCTTGCATTAAGGACGCTCAAAAATGGATTGGTAAGTATGAAGTTAAAGATGAAAATTCAGACTTCTCAGAGTCTGATTTTGCATCAACAATTGAAGAAGAGCATGAGGTAAATGACTCTACTCATTGTTGTTGTGAGTACTTGTGACAATCCTTTGATTGAAAATGATTTTTACCTAGCTTCAAAACATGACTTTTGTGGAAGACATGTTATCAAGGAAGCTGTTTTTGAATGGCATGATTATGAAGGGAAATCAAAACATTTGTTTGAGAATGTTAGACTTCAAGAATCACATCACTTGGAAGGACAATTGAGGGTAAACAAAGACAAGATTATTGCTGCCCCAGCTCACATTGATGACACTCATAAGATGTTGGCACATTATTGTTGGAAGACTCAAGGAGGACACAAAGGCCTTGGAGGTGAACTATCTCTTACGTCTTTACAGGTACTCAAAGAAGCCTTGGTTGTGATGAAATTAAATTACATAAACCTATTTCTGAATAGAGATCATTGCCTCCAGCTTAATGAGATATTTTCTGAAGCATTAAGAAGAAAAGAAGATGAATCATCTCTTGCAGCCACACCTAACGAAGAGGATTTAGTTTGCAATCATTTTCAGTTGCATGCTTCTTTTTGATCAGCCTTTGTTGAACCTCCCAGTGAAGAAGTTGCAATGAAGGCTCAAACTATGATCAAAGGGGAGAAGATTGTTTATACTATTTATGGGCCATCAAGGGATGATAGTGGTGCAATTGGGGAAGAAATTATCCCTGATTCAGAATGGAAGAAATCTCCTTGTGTATTGACATCTCACTGTGAAGAGGGTGATTTCTTGATTAGACATTATGCTGTCCTGAACTCAGAAAATTCTGATTTTCTGATTGTTGACAGCAGTACTCCAGTTGGGACAGTTGGCAACCTTGTGGAGGATTGTCTTTGGTATGGTACACACTTTGGGACAACAAAAATCAATGGCACACTTGTGAGCATGACAGCCAAGAGGATGGAGGCTTAAATTGAGCTTGAAGCGTGTGATTTTCAGTTAGAGACATCTTATGGAGCAGCAATTGATGAAGAACCTTCAACAAAGAAGGAAGGAGCGTTTGAGGTTCTTGAGGATGCAACGGAAAGGTATGACTGCCGTTTTGATTTTTTGCTTGGCAACAACAGTCCCTCACCTTTGCATAATCATGAGATGGCAGCCACTTCACATGAGGATAATGGTATTGAGAAGTCTCCCAATATAGGCACTCAAATTTTGTGTGAGGAATGTATTGAAGATTCAAGCCACAAACGTTCTGATTTTGTACATCACACCTTGAGGGATGTAAAGAAGTCACAGAGTATGTGTGAGGGATGGCTACAAAGAGGTTAGAAAGCGAAGTGGTTGACTGCCCAAGCAAGACAACACTTACAAAAAGGAACATTTAAATTTGTGTGGATATGGAAAGAGGTATGTGTTGACGTGTTTTTTATGACAGCGTCCAACACAGAATAAAGTTGCCCAACGGTCACTTCACTCTCTCTTGATTAAAGTACGATTGCATGCTGATATTGTAGGAAGATCAGACAAATCGACTCCAAGGTTCCTTTATGCTACGGGTGTGACTCAGTTGGCGGATGTGATTGCTGGTAATCCAAGGGGCCTTACGTATGTCAGAGAAATTTATGTAAGCTCAAGACTTTGTTGACACAGATGATTTGCAATGAAGTTCTAAGTTTTAGATTTTCGGATTATGAAATATGCAGAAAGTAAATAGGAATAGGGTAGAGGGAAACTAAACTAAAGGTAATCTAATCCTAGGAACAAGGAGACGGGATAAACTTGTGTAAAATCCGACCGCGCTTCGCTTCGCCAGCAAAGCACAACTTACACGAAGGCGGTGCAATCTTCAGGGGGAGTGCTAAGGATTTTCAAATCGTCAAAAGAAACCATCAGATAGAACAATCTCTTCTAACAATCGAAGTTGAACATACACTTATAACGAGGCTCAGACTAACTTTGCACGGTATGCAACAATCAGCTGCACACCAAAAGTATGAGCAGGAATTTGGCAACAAGTGATCCTATCAAATCCAAATCATCTAATTGCATGAAAACAAATCTAATCTTTGAAGAGAACGAGACCATGCTAGTTCCGAAACAACACAAGAACACACCAACAATTGAACAATGTATTAAGTGTTTGCTTCAAAAACTCTTAGCAACAATCTCTGACTATAGTCTCTCCTCCTTACAAATGAGGGGGTCACCCCCTTCTATAGGTCTCAGCCCAGATTACATGCAAAACCATAATTAGGGTTTGCCCAAAAGATTCTCCACACATGATGCAACAAGGTGGGAATCTGCATTAACTAACCCACTATGCCCACTTACAATAAATTTAAAAGGGCCTAAAATAGCGCCCATGATGATGATCATGCCCGGAATATAACTGACGTCGTCATAAATACCCATCACCCTTCAAGCGACGGCGACATGCAAAAAGAATCCATCATAAAACCATTATGAGGGGACGACATGCAAGAAGATTCCCTTATCCTGTGGTGGCATGCGTTGACCGGTCCCGCGCCTAGTCAATGTTCTCTTCAGCCATAAATACGCCACCATGATTCAGTCAAAAGACTTTCGTCCAAAAACGGACGACCATTATCTCTCTCATTAATGGCATAAGTGATGAACCTACCGACGACAGCTTCCAATTCTCCGATGGAGACACTTGGCACATTCTCGATGTTGAATTCCATCAAGGCAATCTCCTCTTCACTTCTGGAATAGAAACTTTCCCAATCTGCCATAGCTTTCTGTGTTTTCTTCATCATACCGGAGAATGAAGAAACATTTGCAAAATGTTCCTTGGGAAACGAACCGACGAAGAAGAAATCATGCAATTGGGATTTCAAAGAATTCACTGTTATTCCCCCGTCGCTGAGTTTCCTTGAAAATAAAGCTTCCATGGCACTGAGGATTTCTTCCTATATCCCTCTGATGGATTCCTTCAAGGTGACGGAATCAATGCTGAATTTATCAAGGGTGTTCTTCCCTGAACAGATGGCGTAGAACCATCGGGGAAAGTCGTAGGCTTCATTCTCCTAGATTACTTTCCCGTCTACCAGTGTTTGCCTTGGAGTCCTCATCAAAGCCCTGAGTCGGGAAATGGTTAAGTCTTGGTAGACATCAACATCTTCCCATAGTCCTTCCGTCGTTTCCAACCTACTTAGGAGGGCTACGAACCTCGAATGGAGCTAAGCTAGATCTTCTACAAATTTCCCTGCCTCAGCATAAACATCCTCTACCCATTCTCGGGAATTCTGTGCCATTGCCTTTGTAAGTTCTGCATCGTCAATTAGAGGAAGGAAGGGAGGGGGAGTGGATGAAGGACCTGCTTCCCTGAGGGGTTTCTTGAAACTCTTGACACACTTGCATAGAAGTTTGTTTTACTCCTTCAGCCACTTACACTTTGCTTTTGTTTTCAGCAATTTCTCCTTCATGGCAAAGGAAGAATCGTCGAAATCTCCCATTACTTGACCGGTGGAAGCATGGCCGAGATCCACCTGTCTGATGACGTAATCTTCCTGCCTGATCTCACTCCTATCCCTATCCACAACAGGTTCAGCAATGTGCAAGGTCCGGGCTCCGGATTCTTCCCTGACTACCTTGGAAAACTTCCGGGGGGGCCTTCCTTTCCGGTGGCTGATCCATCCTCTTCAATAATTCTTCTAATTCCTTAGCACGATTGGGCTCCCCTCTTGCTTCATTTCCCATCCCCTCTTGCTTCATTTCCCAATCTGCCTACCAACCAATCCGGCGCGGGGATGGAATGGCTATACTCCCCTACATGCTCCTGTTCTTGAGATTCCTCTTCCATTTCGCCAGGGATAGTCTCTATGAAATTATCCTGGCGAACTTCTTCCAGGCGCGGGGAAACCTCTTGCCTCTGACTTCTTGGCTGATGACGGCCCTGTGAAGCATTGATGCTGAGTATATCAGGTGCTAGAACGTTTCCTGGAAGTGGGCCTGCGGGATGTGGGAACATTTCTACTTCTTGTACGCTCGCGGAGCTGACTGGTGAATGTTCCCTTCCTGTCCTCGTTCTCTTTTGTGGAGGCTCCTCCTGCTGAGCTTCTTGTTGAGCCTCGTGCGGGATTTCCTGTTGAGCACCCTTCGTCTTTGTTATCCTTGGCCTCTTTGGGGCACTTTTTCCTTTGTCTATCCAGGCCTCTCTTCTTGCCTGACCCTGTGAAGAGTCTTTAGTTGCCTCGCTGTGAGAATCCAGATTTCCCATCAGCTGGTATGTCAGAGGGACATGGTTTTCAACCAACTTTCTTGTCTCCCTGTCAATCCAGTGCTTAGTGAATTTTAGCACTAGCCTAGCCAAAATGTTCAAATCATCTACCTCAGGCTCCGACCAATCTGGCAACAGGATAGGTTGATCTTTTATCCTCTCGAATTCGGGTTGCATCAAATCTGAGTCTTCCTTCACCTAGTCTGGCACCTGATGGATCTCACTTATTTTGATGGTGTCGAGGGGCAATCTGGAGTGCATTCTTCTCCGGACCTCAAAGTCATCCTCGGCACCGGCCCAGTAATCCTCCAAGTGAAATCTATGTATGAATTTGACACCGGCAACCTTTCTGAACTGGCTGTAAGGATCATATTGGGCCCTGGAAGTGTAAAATGGTAGTCGGTAGAATGCCAACTCGCTTGCTGCACTTTCAGCGGCCTCCAATCCTGGGCATATCTCCATGAAATCTCCCAAGACAACTGGAAATTCAATAGATTGCTTCTTCTTCTTCTTCTGCAGCTGATCATAGGCAATCAATTGCCTCATGAGCTCGAGCAGTATAAGCTTATTTGACGAATATCTAGGCAATTTGTAAGATTGGAAGGAGAAACCCTGTGCCCTGATGTAGGTGAACTTGGGGAACTGCAGGAATGCGGCGCCATACTTCTGAACCAAAGCACTTGCTTGCGGAGACAACCTCATGTGCAACTTATTTTGCATAAGTCGTGTCAGGTACATGGTGAAGGTGTCATTCGCCAACTTGTAAGAATTCACGTTGTGGAGATGCAGCTGAGGATAACATTCATGTACCTTTAGCTGAGCTGGCCCGCAGCCCATGATTCCTCTTGCCAGCAGCCCATCGAATCCACCCCTTCGTGCCAACATATAGAATAGGTAGGAACTCATGAAGAAGGACTGAGACCTTTTCTCCTGCAGGTTCTTCAATTGTTCGTGCAAGTAGTGGCTGATCAATCTAGCCCAGTCAATCAATGTATTAGAATTCATGATTTCGCCAATGTAGAAGAACATCCAAGGCTCAAAGTTCACCGTGTGCGAGCATCCCATTACTCTGCTCAGCATTTTTATCATGTCCACATATTCCTGCTTGAACTTGAAGATTGTGAGAGTTTTGGGAATCTTGGAAACGTGCACTCTAGGTTTCAACAACCATTGCTTGTTGATCAAATCAGCACACCTAGTAGGGCCTACTTCATAGACTACTTGGGCTCCGTTGTTGGTCCTGTATGTCATGGAGTAATGTGAAGGGATTCCGAAGGCTTCACCAATCGCCTCTGGAGTCAATGTTGCCAGTAACTTGCCGTCTGCCGTTGAGATCGTGTTCCGCTCCAGATTGTAACGTGTTGCACATTCCAAGACTAGATCTGGGCATTGAATGGCGGGAGGAAAGCCAGCTGCTGCAACTATTCCGCTTCTCACAATCTTGACAGCTGTCGGAGATGGATTGTGTCCTGCAGTTCCGAACATTCTTATCTTGAATGCAGCCCAGTTGAACGTGCCGAAGTTGGTATCACCGATCTCTTCCCATCTTGAATTCAACCGAGAATGGGGGAGAAAACCCTTCGTCTCCGCTTTGATCATTGCTTGCCTGGAAACAGTAGCTGTCCTGTTAGGTTCCGCCATCTTGGGAATACTTCAAAATGATGAAATAGAGACTAAGTATAAAAAACTTTTCACTTCTTTACTCTTCCTTTCCTGAATCTCACACGTGAAAAATGAAATGTTTTATCCAACTTATATAGAATTCCCAAGAGGCATCAAATTAGTAACTGTATTTATGGCGTGTCATATTTTCCTTAATTACCATGACATGCAAGGCAGTTTCCCATGCATGTGAGTTTGAATTTAGAACCTTCCTTAAATGCTCCCAGTCGTGCATCATGCTTTGGAAGATTCCCTCTGCCAACTCGTTGATTCTGTACTTTCCAATTTTGGAGGGAGATTGCAGGATCTTTCGCGGGATTTGCTCAATTCCACTTTGACTTGTCATCTCGTGCCATCGAAGGAACTTTCCCGGCTTTTCTCCATATCCCTATTTTTTAGGGATCTTCCTAAATTTTAGGAGTCAGGTTCATTAGATGGGGAATTTCGTCCCGATTCAAAATCTATAAAAATTTCTATATTTGGCCGGGATTTGGTGTCTAAAAATAGCATAATTGAAAATTCGCCCGAGGGGAATTTCTGCTTTTATTCTTCCTTGACTCCTTGGAATCCATGCCTTAGGCAAAAATTTCAAATTTTTTGTTTGGGTGAAATTTAACCACGCCGAGGATTCATGAATTTTCCACTTGTGAATGCCTTCATGATTTCAGCGCCCTAGGCCTGACCTGGGCGCATTTTCACCCTGTCCATGGAGAGGCGGAAAATTGCACCTGTGAATGCCTCCTTGGTTTCAGCGCCCCAGGCCTGACCTGGGCGCATTTTTGCTCTATCCATGGAGAGGCGGAAAATCGTGCCTGTGAATGACTTCTTGATTTCAGCGCCCCAAGCCTGACGTGGGCGCATTTTCACTCTGTCCATGGAGAGGTGGAATTTTGCAGTTGTGAATGACTTCTTCATTTCAGCGCCCCAAGCCTGACCTGGGCGCATTTTCACCCTGTCCATGGAGAGGTGAAATTTTGCAGTTGTGAATGACTTCTTCATTTCAGCGCCCTAGGCCTGACCTGGGCGCATTTTCACCGTGTCCATGGAGAGGTGGAATTTTGCAGTTGTGAATGCATTCTTGATTTCAAGGCCCCAAGCCTGACCTGGGCGCATTTTCACCCTGTCCATGGAGAGGTGGAATTTTGCAGTTGTGAATGCATTCTTGATTTCAGCGCCCCAGGCCTGACCTGGGCGCATTTTCACTCTGTTCGTGGAGAGGCGAAATTTCCTGCTTGTGAACGACTTCCAGACTTAGAATATTTTGACCTTCCATTTCAAGGATGATTCTTCAGATTTAGCCATTTTAGACCCCTGCCTGTCTGCTTTCAACTTTCCAGATTTAGAAGTGATTGTGCATGTTGACTCTCCGTCGTCTGCTAGCCTGACCCTGCCACAAATAGACTTTCCCGACATAGAAACTTTCCAAAATGTCAGAGTTAGAGCCCAAGACAGGGTGCAGGATGACTTACTAAAAATAGAAATTTACTAAAAATAGAAATTACTAAAAATAATAAGTTTGATTTTTGGCAAAATGGCGACATTCTGAGACTCAGAAAAATCCCTAAAAAATAGGGACTTTCTAAAATAGAAAGTTACTCCGTTTGGGCTCAAATTTTGCTGGGAGGTCCCCTAAAGGGTCCCGACTCTAGTCGTATGCTTAGTTTTTCCAAAACCCTAATAGGAACCCCTAAAATCTAGGACAGAAGGCAAAACCCTAAAAAAAGAACAAAACAGGCCCCCGACCTCACAAAATTTGCTTGACGGAGAAGCGGATTAACCCCAACTGACTCCCACACACCTGTAACACGGAGAGATTGAAGAGATTGCCACTAACACACACAAAAACGAAAGCCAAACGACCAAAAGGGCCAAAAAGCAAAGGGGGGCCCCTATCTGGGATGGGGTGATGTGTGATTAGGTCACAACAATATGCTTCAGAATTTTTTGTTTATATTCATCATGAGGTTTATGAGTTTCCTCTTTTAGAGAATCTATTAAAGGCTCAAATCATAGAGGAAGACAAATTAACTGAGCACACAGTTGGTGGAATAGCCACTAGTTTTATACCTACAAGTCTAGAGGGAGGCATAAGTGACTTGGTTGGACATTTGGTCATTTGTGGGGATTTTGAGGAGTTATCTCTCCTAGAGGCTTTCATGGTAGAGCTTACTTGGTTGGACCTTTGGTCATTTGTGGGGATTTTGAGGAGTTGTCTCTCCTAGAGGCTTTCATGGTAGAGCTTATCTTTTCTAGACCAGCTTATAAAGAAGTAAACATGGATAGGAACATTGGTAATTCAGCTTTGTTTAAGCATGTAGACACTCTTGGAGAAGCTATTGCTACTCTTCTGCCTCATGATACATTATTGGAGTGTGAAGTTGCTCAATTGTCAGGGTATGAAGTGCGCATAATCAACGTTCTTCATGATATGTGGCATTTACTTGGAATGGATAAGTGTCAGCTGAGTTTTGATACATGGCATCATGAAACCACAAAGATTTCTGAGACAGCAGCATACCAAAGTAGTTGGAAAGGATTGTATCATCTTTCTCTTATTGGAGGTTGGCTTATTGATGAACTCCCATCATCCTTTGTCATTGGAGGTACTTATTGCTTCACTTGGAGTGAGTGTCTTAGTCAAATAGATGCTGTCCTCATTTACAACAGCAGCATATGGTATATTATCACAACTGATTATGCACTTAGGATGATCATTGTTCCCATCCTTGGAAACTCATACAAATTTGGATGGACATTGGGTGTTGGTGGCATGATAAGAGACTTCTACCACTCCACTTTCCATTGGCATAAGAGTGTGATGATTTGGGATCTGTCAATCAGCTTGATAGTGCGAATGCTTCAGGATAATAGAGTAGCAAAATTTGGCACTACTAGTTTCGTCAGAGTGGAGAAGTGGGGTGATGTAATATGTTTTAGATGGTTAGTTTGGGATCCTGGTGGTGTAGCAGAGAATTGCTTGAGGACAAGCAATGTTTGGCCGGGAGGACTGTAATGTCCCCAATTTTTAGGGTGACTTTTAATTAAATTGGTTTCTATTAAGTTATCAAAATATAAATAAAATATTCATATGATGACTTAATATTAATTAATTTAATTAAAAGAAACAATAAAATAATAATATATTATTTTTACTTTTTGGGGCCAAAGGTGACGAACCACCATAAGATATTAATATTATATAATGGAGAATACAAAAAACTAGTTCAAAGAGCAAACCGGAGGAAAGAGCCACTAAGAAACCTCTGGTTATGGCTCGAGATTTGAAAAAATAAATAAGCAACCTATACTAATATCCTGAAATATACCTAAAACAAGCTAAATCAAGCTCAACCCGAGCTTGCCCGAACAAATTAACACATATAGGGCCTCAAAATCCAATCATCTAATGATTGGTATGCCATTAAGGTATCAAATAACCCTAATGTTGCCAAAAAAGGGACAGAGAGAACCCATCCACAAAAAGCAACCTCGAAATGGTGATTGGAAAATAGTCCACCTGAAAAGCTGACGTGGAAGCTCGTGAACCCCTGTTTTATACAAAAAAAGCTGGGAAGTCAAACTAGTGAAGTGTCTAGAACCTCAAGGCAAATGAACATGATCGGTGTCTCGAGTCTAAACATTCTGAAGGCCATGGTCACAAACAGGAAAAATACCTTCTCTGTAAACTGCTGCCAAAAAATTCCATTTCGACCCTTATCCTAACGACCAATTGGGAATTAGCATGCTCTGAAATTGGGTCCAATCTCGAAGAATGTAGACCGAAACAAGAATCCGCCAACTTCCAAAACATTATATATAAATCTCGCCCAAAACCAGGCTAATTGCCTTCTCGAGACGTGGAAAGCAAGATTCCCTACCATGCCATACTAGGAAGCCTTCAATTCTGACCATATCGCAAATATCTTCTCGAGACACTGTAATGAGTCCGCATAGTTTTAAAGGGCTAAATTTTTTGCAGTGTTTCAAAATTGATAGTCGGGCAAGCAATTGAGCTATCTCCCATTTGAAGAACCCGTTAAGGATTCTATGTCCATCAGTGTGGGGAAGGAGCTTGCGTAGCCATGGGGATCTATGTCAGCATGCTTGAAGATTACTTAGAACCCATGAAATTTGTTGTAAGCTTGGGAAACTAAATCTTCCCCTAAAATTTCCGCATGGTGTTTCAGCCAGTAGCAAAATGGGGCAGAAGAGTCATACACGAGGCCATTCATGAAAGAAATGTAAATAGCCCTAGCTAAAGACTCCTGCAAGACCTCTTCTCTGTCAAGAAAACCTCCTACCCACGAAACCCTAGCCAAAACATTATAATTTGCAATTTGGTGATTTAATTCCTCCCAGGTGAAAAGACTAGGTTGGACAACAGAGCCAACAATGAATCTTGTAAGCTCTACTGACCAAGAAAGATCCATAATAAAAGATGCAAACCTAGAGATCGCCCACGAAGGAGGACTGAATTGATTAGCTTCCAACCAATCTGCACCAAGGATTTGGATAATTGCTTTTTCCACCTTCGAACATGGTATGATAAACAGAGACTGCAGATTAAGTCGGTTGACACCCTGTGGAAAAAGAGTATGAAAAGGGTCATGGAGCACAATTTCGTTAGCCATGAACAAAGAACAATGAATGACCACCTCAAATTTAGCAGGAAACCAAGGCATTGTATGGTTAAATTCGAGGGGTCTCATCAATATATCATAAAAATTCTGGCACATGTTGAAGTACTAAATGAACTGGAAAATGTGAATAGTAGGCCGTCGAAGGACTCCAAAGAATGAGAAGTACTTGGAACGTGTCCATTCTTCACACATGTTGCCAGGTGAATAATCTATTTGAAGTTGATATGGTACATGCCAGGGCGGGCCGAGTTCATTAATGCTTTTATGATGTTTCAATGAAATTAAGCTCCCCGCTAAAGTGGAAAAGGCAATTCGAAAAATTAAAGCGAAGAGATAGTGAATTGAAAGTTGAGTTCCTCAGCCAACAAGCTATGAAGTGGACATCGACATTTTAAACAGCCTCCAAGTTGGCTCTGAGCTCGAGCCCTTCAACATCGTGTAACTGAGAACCTGAGAAGATCTGTTCTCCATGAGGGAGAAGGCAACCCTGGTTAGCTAGAAGGTCTGCTAGAGCATTTGCTTCCCTAAAACAATGTGAGAATGAATATTCTTCAAACTGAGATAGGAGTTGTCTAACTTCTTGAATAAAGTATTCAATTTTCCAATTGAGTTTATCTACTAATGGGATTGATAGGGCCGAAATTGTGTTCATGGAATCCCCTTCGATTCTGATTCTTTTTGACTTTGTTGTTGATGGCCAATCTAATCCCAAACAAGAGAGCCTGTGCTTCGGCCACATTATTGGATCCATCTGCTATTCTAGCCATACCACATCTAGTGATAACTCCCAAATGATTTCTGATGACATAACCTAAACCTAATAACCCGGGATTACCTTTAGAGGCCCCATCAATATTTTAATTTATAGTGGCCCAGGTCTGGAGGCTTCCACTTAAAATGTTAGCGATAAAGTCCATTACTATACCCCGGATCAGCAGAGCAAAAACTGGCACACAATATAACTAACCCCATGCCTTTTCCCACCACGAAGCGAAGTTGAACTTGTGACCTCGAGGGATGCGAACCCCAAGCCCCAGCCAACTCCACTACAAGTGACGGCTTAAATAATAATATATTATTATAAAGTCACTTTATTTAATAAAGTTCTCCAATTGGCCTAATCTTCTAGATGTTTCTTGGAGGACTTTGTAAGGAGGTCCTGGGATTGTAGCAAAGGCATGCTGGGATTTGATAAACGATTGATGAATTTCTGGAGACGGAAACCTTCAAGAGTTTAACAAAAGGGTTGGACCAAAACCTAGTTCTTCTAAAGGGGTGGATTTGTGACGGAGTCTACATCTGTGCCAAATTTGTGAAGTCTCCAATGGAAACAAATTTGCAGTAATAAGAATATTGACCAGCTTGAGTTAATTTGTATCTATTTGAAAGAAATAATATTTTGCTCTGAGTAATTACAGTTCTACAATGAAATAAGAAATTATTATTTTTATATGAATCATATTTTGTTGTGGTCTTTTTGGTGTAATTATTTGTGGAGTCAATAAAAGAGTTTGAGCCTATTATAAGTGAGTCGAGCTTGCATCAAGGTTAGCGATATAACTAATAGTGGCGATTATCTTTGTGGAGTTGGGGTCCAACTAATATTGCCGATTAATATTTTATTTTTCACTAAGGTTGGAATCACCGGGAATAATTATTTGGGCCAGGAATTAAAAGAACTTATTTTCTATCGGCTAAAGTGTATAGTCGGGAATGAAGATCTATATTTAGCTGTGACTATGTTTTACCAGACAAATATTAATGTTGGCTGGTAATCATTGAGTTGATCCATTTCTATAGTCGAGCACTTGAAATATTTCATTCACCGCACTGCCATAGAGATTTGAGTCGGGGATGTTGTGAGGAGATTATTGCAGCCAATTCAATTGATTTGAAGGACCTTTGATAGTTTGCAAAGATTCTGTGGATGAGTTGTGGATGATATTCTTGGCTGTAGCTGTTGTCTTCAGTTTGACTTCCCAACAGAGAATATTTGCAGATAAGAGAATGGAGTTCCAACAAACCGTGGCTTCCTGTCTGTGAGTAATTCTTGTTGAAACAATAAATATTAATGTTAGCGCATTCGAAAAGCTGAACATTAATATTATCTTTATCACATGTATCTGTTGTCATTCCTGATGATTAATAACAAGGCAGATGCTTATTATCTTGAAGTAATTTTCAGTATATATCATCCTTCTGTTTATCAGTATATGCATAGCAGTAGTATGAGATTTCTGAGTAATCAGAAATTGAATGTTGTCAAATGAGGAATTAAAAAATTATTGTGAGGAGATATTATTGTTTTCCTATTATCCCTGTTTGGGGATCTTACACTTTGGGACCCACATAAGCTAAGCCCACTTTGGTGGGTATCTAGTAGGTCTTCTATTTCTATGGTTGCTTCAAAACTTGAATCTGGTGAGAATTAGTTATTCACTAATGTCTAGGCTCCTACTAATCTTTTGGGAAAATATTTGCTATGGTCTCATATTAGATATGTATGCCCTCTTACCCCTTTTTTCCCTTGGATCTTGGCTGGAGATTTTAATGTGGTTTCTAGTTTGGTTTTGAAAAGGGGAGGCAATACCAAGCTTGATCCTTCTGTGGGGCTCCTAAGAGACAATATTGAGTTCTTGAAGGTAGTTTATGTTAAACCTAGCAATGGCTTATTTACATGCAATAATAGAAGATGTGGTGGGGAGCCTATAGCTAGGAGATTAGATAGAGTTTCGTTCTCTTGTTATTGGATGGGTGATAGTTGGGTAACTAGCTTTGAGATTTTGGATTGGAAAGGATCTGAAATTGGCCGATCAAGTTAGTTGATGCTCATTTCCGAGTCTCAAAAAATCCTTCCCTTAAGTTCCAACATATGTGGCTTCCAAACCCTTCCCTTCAAGACCTCATACTTGAATGGTGGCCAAAATGGGAAACCCGCTTATGGTACTACAATATATTCATTTGTCAAGCAATTACAATTTGTCAAGTATAAGATTAAAAGGTAAAATAGGCAATGTTCTGGCAATATCTTCTTGGCTAAGGTGGAAGAGCAATCCCAGGGGGATGTCATTACTTGCCAAATTAGAGATAGAGGCTTATTAGAAGATTTGTATAGAGCAAAATTTGTAGCGGTGAAGAAGTTGGAGGAATGGGAGTTACATGAAAAGATTTATTGGTAGTAGAAGTACAAGTGGATTGGCTTCAAGAAGGTGACAGGAACACTAAGTTCTTTCACAACTTTGTGAAGTATAGAAGATTTGGGAACTTTGTTACTTCTCTTTTGTCCTCAAATGGAGCTCAACTTTTGTCCTTTAAGGAGATTTCACAGGAGGCCTCTAGATTCTTTGCAGCTTGGTTTACTAAAGACTCTTCCCCTGCATGTGTGGAAGAGGGTTTAAATCTAGATTGTATTCCCTCTATTGTTTCCAATGAGATGAATGAAGACCTTCTTAAACCCATCTCTTTATTTAAAATAGAGAAAGTTGTGTTCGGAATGAAGGAAAAGCTCCTAGTCGGATGGCTTTCCTATAGAATTTTACCAAGAATTTTGGGAGATAATTAAGTTGGACCTTGTTGATGTGTTTTTTATGACTACGTCGAACACGGAATAAAGTTGCCTAACATTCACTTCACTCTCTCTTGATCAAAGTGCAATTGCATGCTAAGATTGCAAGAAGTTAAAACAATCGACTCCAAGGTTCCTTTATGCTACGGACGTGACTCAGTTGGCTGATGTGATTGCTGGTAATCCAAGGGGCCTTACGTTTGCATCATTCTTTCACTTCTTTGTTGTGGCTGGAACTCCATCATCGGATATGGCAATTCTACGATGCTGCTGCTTTGAACAAATTAAAATGAACTGAAAGTAAAGGGGAAAGGGTTTAGAAGGATCTAAATATATTCCTAAGGGCAATGATAACAATGAATAGTGCTCTGGTGGACAAATTCCAAATAAACCAAGCTCTGCTTCACCAAGATCAACTACAACTCCGCAAGAACCGGTGCAATCTTTTGGGAATGCTAGAGGATTTTCAAATCGAGAAAGTACATTTGAATACCCAAAAACGGCGCAATCCAAACGACTATCCACAATCAAATTAGCACAAATTGAGGGGGCTCAGACTAACTTTACATTGCAACTTACAATCAACAAGATGCAAAAAGTATGAACCATGGAAATTCATCAAACACCATTACATTTTCCATTGAAATCAAAGCACTTCATCTAACAACTGAGAAAATAAAATTCTACTCTAAGTGAGGAAGGTGAAACCATGCAAGTTTTGAAAAAAATAACTTAAGTGGACACCATCAAAGAACAATGTTTCACTGTTATTTTCTCAAAAACTTATTGCAACAATTTCATACAAAGCTCCCTCCTATTACAAATGAGGGGGGTCACCCTGCCCAAAAGATTCTCCACTCAAGATGCAACAAGGTGGGAATTAGCAATAAATACCCCATAAAGCCCATATACAATTAATTACAATCCTGCCAAAAATGGCACCCATAAAGCATTAATTAAATTATTACATTTAAAAAGTGCCCACTATGCAATGAATGTACCCTCATGCAAAAATCGCCCATGACGCCATAAATGCACCATCATCTCCTGAACGTGATGGTTGCATGCAAGAAAGAATCTGCCATAAATTCAACATGCAATGACCAGGCCGTCATTTGGTCAAATATTCCAGTAATGAATGCGCCACTCTACTGCCACGTGTTCAATAGATCCTCGCCATGCAAGTGGACCCCGCCGTCGTATATCCACTCCTGCACATCTGGAATTGTTGGAGAGGGAAAATTCGATTCAAGAAGAATTTTCTTGTAGTCTTCTCAACTTTCCTTGTTTGAAGAAGGTTTTCCATCAATTTTCACCATCTCCTATTTTTTAGGAATTTTCCACAAATTAAGGTTTCAAGTCTAGGAGGGAGAGAATTCTCCTACAAATCCAAATCTATGAAAATTTTGAAATTTGGATGTGATTTGGTGTCTAAAAATAGGATTTTTCAAAATTATTCCCGAGGGGATTTCCTGCATTTCCTCCTTGACCCTAGAAATTCTCCTTTGCCTTGGAAATTTCCATCCCGGACTTTCAAACTTAAGCGTGGAACGTGGAATTCAGCTTGGTGAAGGAATTTCATTATTTCCATGCCTTAGAAAATTTTCAACTTCCTAACTGGGCTTGGAATTTTGACTTTGATAGAGGAAATTCATCCTTCCCATGTCCTTCCTTGATACCTGGATTTTCGCGTGCCTCAGACAAATTTTCAGTTTTCCAACTTAGGCATGGAATTCACTCTTCATGGTGGAATTCATCATTTCATCCTTGATTTTTTTTTCTGACTTAGCCATTTCAAAATCCTTTCCTTGGTCAAGGCACAATTCTTCACTTGCGAAGGAATTTTGAGTCTTTCAACCTTTTCCATGGATATCTCTTTTTGGCGCCCTTCCAAGGAAGGAAGAATTTTGATGTTTTTTTTTTGTGAATTCCATGGTAGCTTAATTTTAGCGCCCTCCTTTGGCCTAGGGTGGAATTCTCAGTTGCTCAAGGAGGAATAAATTTTTAGTCTTTTCCATGCATCATTCATTTTAGCGCCCTACCTGAGTGTTGGGCGGAGTTTTGCATTGGTGAAGGATTCATGCACTTCTTCATCTCTCCCTGCACAACTTCCTTTAGCGCCCTCCTTTCTCCTAGGGTGCAATCTCACCTAAGTCATGGAATTCAACATATTATCTAGTATTCCAAGAACCCTCAACTTTAGCACCCTATGACCTTCTTGGGCACTATTTTGACCAAGGCAAGGATTTCAACATTTTTCATGAATTCCATGGCAGGGTGGTTTTGGCGCCTTGGTACCTTCTAGGGCGGAATTCTTGCTTGTGGAGGAATTTCACTGAATGTTGAATCCTCCATGACCTCTCCATTTTGGCGCCCTGTTGAGGATTTGGGCAGAATTTTGCACTGCAGGAGGAATTTTGCCAAATGTTGAATCCTCCATGACCCCTTTTTGGCGCCCAGCTGAGGATTTGGGCAGAATTTCTCTGTGGAGGAATTTTGCCAAATGTTGAATCCTCCATGAGAATTCTATTTTGGCGCCCAGCTTAGGATTTGGGCGGAATTTCTCTGTGGAGGAGGAATTTTGTCTTTTCACTCTTCTTCCGGACTTGGATGGATTTTGAGCCTCTTCCGGATCAGGCCACCATATAAGAATTTGGGGTGATTTCCCAGACTGAGACAAATTTCCCGAGCTTTCCATTCAGGAATGTGCTTCCAGCACTCAACCATTTTATGGCTCTCTCTGTCTTCTTTCTGACTTTCCGGAATTAGAAGTAGTCGCAAATGCCTAACCTGTCACCTTGCCCGAATGGTCCTATCAAAACAAACTTTCCAAAAATAGAAAACTTTTCAAAACGTCAGTGTTAGACCCCAAGACAGGACGCAAGATGACTTACTATAAATAGAAACTTACTAAAAATAGTAAGTTTGATTTTTTGGCCAAATGAAGACATTCTGGGACACAATAAAATCCCTAAAAAATAGGAAAGTTGCTCCGATTTCGCTCAAATATTATTGGGAGGTTCCTTGAAGGGTCCCGATTCCAGTTCTAAGTTCAGTTTTTCCAAAACCCTAAAAGAAACCCCTAAAATCTAGGGTTGAAGGCAGAAACCCTAAAATTAACAAAACGAGTCCTAGACTTCATCAAATTCACCCAAACGAAAAGAAGACTTGACCAATATGACCCTCAAACACTCGCAAACTTAGAAAGAGACTGAAGAGACTTCTGCGAAAAAGACCCAAAAAACAAAGCCAAAAGACCGGAAGGGCCTAAAAAGTAGGGGGTCTCCATTTGCAATGGGGCGATGTGTGAAAACGTCACAACAGGTCTCTTTGAGGTGGTCCAAGAGGCTCATAGAAGAAAACAAATGTTAAGGGTCATGAATGCTACTTTCCTTGCCCTCATTCCTAAAAAGGAAGGAGCTAAATCTCTGGATCCCTTTTGACCTATAGCTCTATGTAATAGGATTTATAAAATAATCAGAAAATTGATTGCAAAAAGGCTTAAGCCATGGCTCAATAAATTAATCTTTAAAGAGCAAGGAGGTTTTGTTGTTGGGAGACAAATTCTTGATGGGATTATCATTGCTACTAAAGCTATTCATTCTATGGCAACTTCTAAGGAGAAGGCTATGTTCATTAAATTGGACATGGCCAAGGCCTATGATAGAGTCAAATAGACTTTCTTGTGCAAAGTGCTTGTTGTGTTTGGTTTTGGCATTGAGTGGATCAATCGGGTTATGAGTTGTATCACTTACTCTTCTTTTGTGGCTCCTATCAATGGTGAGTCTATGGAGTTGTTTGGAGCTTCTAGAGATCTTCAGCAAGGTGATCTTCTCTCCCCTTGTTTATTCTAATGGTGGAAGGGTTGGGAAGACTTATTAAGTCTCGTGTATAGCAAGGACAAATTCATGGTTGGAATTGGGGTAATGGTTTACCTCCCTATTCTCATCTTCAGTTTGTGGATGATACGGCTTTGATGTGTGTTGCCAAAATTATTGAAGCAGCTAACTTCAAAAGACTCTGGATATTTATTTGGCAACTTCAAGGCAAAAGATTAATGAAGATAAATCTTTTATCTTCTTCTTTAGTACCCTTCTAATCATTTAAGCCAGGATTGCTAGGATCTTGGGATTTCAAATTGGTTCTCTTCCATTTGTCTATCTTGGAGTTCCTCTTTCAACATGTCATTTGTCTAGTGGGTTTTGGTAGGATATTTTGGATAATCTTTGGAAGAAGGCCAACCATTGGACTTATAGATGGTTCTCAATTGTTGGGAGAGTGACACTCTCAAAGTCTGTGGTTCAGGATCTCCCTATATATAGATGTTTTGTGCAAACTACTCTGGCAAATTTTATTAAGGAATTTGATGCCCTATCTCGGCAATTGTTATGGGCAGGGAATTCGCATTCTACAAAGTGGAGTTTGGTTAAGTGGGATTTTGTTTGTAGGCCATTTCAAGATGAAGGTCTTGATTTGTGGCATGCGGGCATGAATGATCATGTTTTGGCTGCTAAGATTTTTTGGAGATGGTGCATTAATCAAGATCAAGGCTGGGCCAAAATTCTTAATATAGAGTATTTAGGGGGAGTGGATAGTAGGGATGTGCCCCAGTTCAATATTGTTGGTAAAGGTTCTATGATCTAGAACACTTTAAGGAGGGGAGCACAGTTAGTTAGAAAGCACTTTTTTGGATATGCAATAAAGGTGTTGAAGCTTTGTACTAGCATGATTATTGAGATGGTCACCCACCTATCATCTCGCAATTTCCACATCTATAATCTTTATGTGATACCTTTCTTGAAGTAAGTTGGCATAAAGTTGAGTATTTTAAGGCTACCTTGTATTTGGGACAGAGGGAAGGGGCTAGATGAAAAGAGCCGCATGAATGGACTCCTTGAAGATCAATGGATGCTCGAGAGGAACTTGCTAGGATTTTTGTTTTGGAAGAATGTGCAACTCCCTGAAATGACAAGATGTTCTTACCTGGGGCCCAGATCCAAAGGGTAAATTTTTGGTGGCTTCAAGATACAGGGAGTTGCATAGATTGGTGTATGGGAAGGTGAATGTTCCTTGGTGGAAGCAAGTATGGAATAGATTTGCTTGGCCCAAGTGTATTTTTTTCTTGTGGCTGGTTGTGCAGAACACGTGTTTCACTTGGCAGAATATTTGGAAAAGAGGGTTTTAGGGGCCTTTTGTTTGTGTTTTATGTCACAATAATGAGAGTACTTTTCATATTTTCTTTCAATGTTCTTTCACTAAGGAAATTTGGCATTTCTGGTGGGGAACCTAGAAGCCTGCTTGTGTTCATGCCAATTCTCTGACCGAGTTCTAGAATGGTCTTGGAAGAACCCTAGCTAAGACCTCTTTCCTCCATATATCTTGGGATATTGGCCCCTCTTTAATGATATGGCAGCTGTGGTAAGAAAGAAATCGTAGGATTTATCAAGATAAGAAGATGTTGGTGCAGCAAGTGTGGTAGATAAATCTAGGAAACCTTGATGGCAAAGTGTGATGTTTCTGCAAATTGGACCCTAGTGACATGTTTGTTATCCAGTGTAATGTCCCCTACTAGGTCTAGGCTTGTTTTCACCATAATTAATCCATTCCGATATACTTATGACATAAACTTACTTGATTAGGAGACAAATCTATCTTAACATGAATCAAATCTGTGATATTCTATAGTTCAATTAATTCATCAATTATTAAAAAGTGAATCGTTCATCGACCATGCTAGATAATTAATTCTATCATACTAGATAATTAATTTTTTCATTCATCATTCTTAATGCGAGTGTCAATCTTTGTTACTTATTTAGTTCTAAGGAAGAAGAGGATGTCTAAGTTACCAAAGCGCTTGAGACCAAAATACAGTAGGCTCGTCAAAGTTTATATCCCATATTGGTATTCATCCAATATTGACATTCATTGTATACGAACATATTCTTCTTACTTTTATTATCTTAAGAATTCTTTCTGATTTGGATTCTAATATTGTTATTTGTCTGATCAAATGTGTATATATATATATATATATATATATATATATATATATATATATATATATATATATCTGATCTAATATGTATTTATTAATACATTAATATTTTTTTATGTTATCTGTCTATGATATCTATATATCTGATCTAATATGTATTTATTAATACATTAATATTTTTTTATGTTATCTGTCTATGATATCTATATATCTGATCTAATATGTATTTATTAATACATTAATATTTTTTTATGTTATCTGTCTATGATATCTATATATATATATAAAATGTAGCTGCAGAACAGTTTATAGAGAGAAGCATAAATTCTGTAATAATACATACCACAGGCAGCACCACTCACCAATCACAGCTTTCCCTTTTATTTTCCTTCGATTTCTCCCTCTCTATCCCATCGTAGTAATGATGCTATATTGCTGAGCCTGATTTTGCTATGGGAACCTGTAACTGTGATGGTGCTGTTCCAAAATACCTACCTTTGAATATGTGCAACCTGACTGGCCTTTTGAATACTAATGCTCCACTGAGTAAAAACCAGATTCCCCATAAGTTCCGTAAAATCTCCCCCCTTAATATATCTTTATGCGAATGAGACATACCTCTTCACCAGTAAAGAGTCGTACCCATTAATATACCCTTGAAGAATAATCAGTATTGCCCCCCCTTCATGAATTAATTCTTCACTTATTAATTACTGACATTTGTTAGGTGTCTATTATTTTAAACAACTGCTTATATTGAGTCGATGCCTTCTCATATTATTTGACAAGCAAATCTCTAATGTGATCGCTGCTGTTAGTAATGGTGGTACTGTTAATATCTTTCAAATAATTGATTCCAAACTCCAATATGATCGCATCTTAAAACACTGGCATGGCTGTGTGTTGCTGAACAGGTTATTGTATTTACTTATTTCTAACCAAATCGCATAATGATCTCTGCACTTGCTGATAAACTAATCCATAACTGAATCGTACTCCTTGAAACATCTGTGCATATTAGAATCGCTTCTCCAAACTACAATCGCCAGAATATTGATTGTTCGATTAGTATCCTTAGATTGATATCCGCTTCTCAATAGTGATTCTTCACTTTAGAATAGGGTATCGATGAGACGATTACTGTCATTTCAAGACTAATTACTGATTAGTCGATATTATAATTTGTTCATTATTGTATTAACAAAAATATTTTTAGATCGTTGTTTTTATTTAGATCACTGTCTTCATATTATTAAACTCCATAATAGTGGTTGTTTGCTTCATGGCTTATTGTTGTTTCTAAACAAATGACTTCTCAAGTCTCTCCTTAATATAGACATCATTATAAGCATATGTGTAATGTTTACTCTCTAAGCAAGAGTTCCGACAATTCATTTTTTAGTTGCTTTGGAGTGCATCCAAATCGGGCGATTACAGAGTCAATCTTGGCTACGAGCTTCAGAGGAAGAGAGAGAGGAATAGTAATTGGCCCTCGATCTTGTGTTGGGGTAAGTGGCCTCTACAGAAAGCAGGGGCTTTCCTTTGGATTGCTATTCATGGCAAGATTCTCACTGGAAACAGATTGAAAACGATCTGGATTTCGGGGCCAAATTGGTGTATCATGTGCAAGCAGGAGGAGGAATTGGCCGATCACCTTCTCTATTGGTGCCCATATGCCAATAAATGTTGGGATTGGCTTCTAGATATGTTGCAATGTTTCACTGCCAAAAATCAAACTTTAAAGGATTTTCTCTCATCCTGGCCGATTAAAGGTAGACATTCTAAATGGGGATTACTTTGGATTGTTTGTCCCTCTCTGTTAGTCTGGCATGTTTGGAAGGAACACAATAGAAGGATTTTCAAGGAAGAAGCAATGGAGGCTCATTTCCTTAAGGCCAAGATAAAAAGTGCGATAGAGGAAGTTGTCAACGACAGAATTCAAGGGGTGAATTACAAATTTCTATCGAAGTGGGACTTCGAAATGGAGAAATCTTGGGCCTTAAAGCAGAGTTGCGATCACAGATTAAATGATAGAAAAGCAAAAAGAAAAAATGCTATGTGGCAGGGCCTGCTGTTAGGTTGGATGAAATTAAATTTCGATGGTGCAAGTAGAGGTAATCCGGGTCGAAGTGGTGTGGGAGCTATCATCAGAAACGAAGTTGGTGAGGTGGTGCGTGCCATATCAAGTCCGGTTGGAGTAGCTACCAACAATGTGGCAGAGATTTCCACGCTGGAGGCAAGGCTTCAGTGGTGTGTTAATAATAGGGTTGTCAAACTCATAATTGAAGGAGATTCTCAGGTCATCCTCAACGGTGTGACCAAATCCGTATTCCAGAACTGGCGGTTGGAGTGCTGGATCCCGAGGATTAATATGCTTTTGAACTTTCTAGGTGATTATCACATTCAGCACATGTTTTGGGAAGGCAACAAAGCAGCAGACTATTTGGCGAACATGGGGATTGAGGAGGATTCTGCCAGAGAATTTGGCAGGGACGATATGATGCCGATTGGACTAAAGGAGATCATATCCCTTGACATGGTTTCAATCCCGAGGTCTGGAATTGGATAGTTCAGTAGCTTTTGATGACGATGGCAGAGGATGATGGGATCCCAGATTGGAGACTAATCGATTATGAGGACATGTGATCTGTTTGGTATGCTTTTCAAACAAGGAAGTACGCTTGGGAACAAGTCGACTGACAGTCAGATTGTCCCAAGCTTTCTAGTTTTGGGTGTTGTTGACGGTCGAACAAAGGAGAATTCTATTTATGGACCCAAACTTGGCCTCATTTTCAGCATAAGGGATGATGGCAAAGCATTTAGGTATTGTCTGCAAGTGTAGTAAGGTGACTGTTTTGGAGGAAACTCCTGAGGATCAGGTTGAGTGCCTCTTCAAAAAGGCGAATGAACAAGAGAAAGAAACCGTGGTCGATATTCTTGGACCCGACTACTGGTCTAGGGGACATGTGCACGACAGAAGGCTGGTGGAAGATTTGTTCCAGCCTATCATTCAGGTGTTGGGGAATGCTTTGTCGACGAATGGTATAGTGCGTAGGATGGTGGAGGAGGGGATTTATATAGAGGTGACGAGAGCTATGGATGGGATTGTCTCCAACCCTGAAGACGGGTGTATGCTAGGACACTTCAATCTGCAGGCAGAAGGGAAAAAGAAGAAGATGCAAAAGGCTTGGTCCATCTTCAAGGCAAGCATCGTGAAGGAATATAGCATGGATAGGTTTGTAGCCTTCCTTCAGAAAAATGTTGATCTCTTTCCAGAAGGAGTTGGAGATAGGCTTGTGGTCATAGGTAATGGGATCAAGTATCTGTATAACTGATCCCCTTTGGATGTTGTATAAGGAGTGGCATCTCCTTCACCCTTTGTAAGTTTTCTCTTGGAAATATAATGGGTACTGCCCCCTAGGCAGAACTTGCTTATATTAAAAAAAAAAAAAAATGTATAATGTTTACATTAATATTGATTTATTCTATTTGGATATTTTCAGAATATTATTATTTATGAATATTAATTAAATAATATTTTTTAATAAATTATCAAGTATTTAATAGTTTTAATTAATTTTACAATTATTGCTTTATTTATGTTGTATATAATGATTAAGGAGGGACATGACATCCAGAACTTGAATATTTTTGGTGGGGATATTAAAGGTCCCACATTTAGGAAGATTCAACATGTTAAATGTCAACATGCTAAGAAAAAGGTTCAGTGGGATGGCAAGTGATCTCCTCCACCCCAAGGAGTTTTGAAGATTAATACTGATGGTTCTTCCAAGGGAAATCCTGGGCATGTGGGGATTGGAGGTGTATACACCTAAAAATGGTTTGAAGATAATTAATTAAATAAGCAATTATTTAATTAATCCCCCTTCCCAATTTAATTGAATTCATTAGCAATTTGATTAAATTCTCCCACTCATCTACTTATTAATAAATCTAAGGATTTATTTAATAGGATCATTTCAATAGTTCCCTTTGATTAATTAATCTGATTAATCCTCCCCCCCTTTTATTCATTTCTTCTAATCCCCTAATTAATTAAAACAAATCAATTTATGAGTTGTTGAAAGTTAATTAGCCTTTTCCTATTATTTGAATTTTTAATTTCAAATTACCCACATGCCTCCGAACTTCTAACCACCTAACCTAACCATCCCTTAACCTAAACCATTCCACCTAACCCTATCCTATCTTGCACATCCTAACCTCCTTATCCTAACCTCCTATAGGTTGGATATCCCCTCCTTGAGAGACATGGCACTTTGGCCACATGTCTCCTCTCTTGGACACTTGCCCTCTTATGAGCAAGGCTCCTTGACACTTCTCACCACAGAGATGACAAGTGTCCCTCCCTCCAACCTCTTCTCCAACCTCCTCCAATTTGACCCTTGATATCTTCAGACTCACTCTTGACCATTGATTCCTGCCACCTCACCCCTAGCCTTGGAAATCCTATAAATATCCCACATTTTGGATCACAAAGGATCCCATCTCATATTAATTTAGGCATTGTTACTATAGGCATATCCATTTTAGCATATCATTTAAGCATTGTTATTATAGGCAATTGCATCTTAGATCTAGCTTAATTTGATCATTTTCTAGCATAATTGTTGAATCATGTAGCTTAATCAATCTCTATTCTAGCTTAATTGCATCATCATCATAGCTTAATCATGCTTATCATTAGCTTAATTAGCCTCTTGGATCAATCTATCATAATCGATCTCATCTAGCTTGCATATCATATCATTTTAAATCCTCCGTCTAGGTGTAGTCAAGTCACTGGGATTGCTTATCCAGATCTGAGAGCAAATCCACACTCGCATCTCTTCGGAGGCGATAGGTCATTTTGTCATGGTTTATCTTTCGTTTGATTTTAATTTGCTAACCATGCTTGTAATGATCTATTGAGTGTTTGTGTTGCAGCTGCAGGTACCCTACTTCACACACACGACGAGAGGTATTGGTAGGCATAGTTTGGGGGATGTGATTTTCCTCTTTTCTATGTACAAGGGGCAACAAACTAATAATTTTATGGAGGCTTTGTTGTTCTCTCTGTGCTTGAAAGAGGATGAGCTCTTGGATGGCGCAAGATTATTTGTGAATCTAATTCTCAAATTATTGTGGATATGTTGAATAAGCAGAAGTTAGTTGAGTGGCATTTGGTAGTGGTGGTTTGACAATTTTTTAGTTTGAAGGACCATTTGGAATCAATTTCCTTTCTTTATGTTCCTAGGGAATGGATTACTACGGCGAACTGTTTGGCTAAATGGGCTTTTGAGTGTCTAGATGGATGGAATGTTGGGGAATGGGGTCAGTTGCCCTCAGACTTGTTGACGTGTATTTTGTACACAATCATACACAGAATAAAATACCGACAGGCATCTTATCCTCTCTTGAGAAAATAGTCTCTAACTGCTGAAGATCTGCAAAAAGGATCAGTTAGATGGACTCCAAGGTTATTTTAGTGGGGTCTCCACATGTGGACAAGCTCCAGTGGTATGATGTGATTTGCTGGAATCACAAGGGGACTTACATTGAACTTCCGATCTGCTTTGCTGGACACAGGCTCTTACTAACTTAGATTTGGAAAAAATGGAAAAAGGATAAGGGCGAAGAGAGGATCTAATCCTAATACTAAGAATGTAGGAGCAATGATTGATCTTTGACAAAACTCTAACTAGATCTTGTTTTGACATCAATGGAACATCTACACAAGACTAGTGCGATCTTCTAAGGGAGCTTTATGATGTTCGAATCATCACCGCAAGCATAGATACCATCCAAGTTGATGCATATCAATGAAGAGGCGACAAATTGAAATTGAGCTTAAGCTGAACGATTCCAGTCGACTACACAAGGCAAGTTTGCAATCAACAAACTGCTAGTAGTATGGATGTACGAATTCCACCATCAATCAATCACATTCCCTCCATTCATTTAATCATCTACCATCTAAGATTGAAGACTCAACAAGAAACCATGCAAATTGCAAGAAAAACGACATATTTCACCATTACTTCAATGAAAATGGAGTTTGTTTACAATCAATGGCAACAATTTCTTGCCTTATCCTCCTATTCTACTCTCTAACTACTTTCAACTATTTACAACTCTCTCTAATTCTCTCTAATTCTCATTCTCTTTTACAAATGAAATGTTTGGGCTTATATAGTGCCCACAATACAATCTGATGGCTTAGATCAATTCAAGATCAATGGCCAAGATTCAACAATGAAAAACCCTAATTAGGGTTTGTTACAACCATTACATAACATTTAATGTTTGACCAATGATAAAATTGTATTGCTTGGACACATGTCCCTTCTAGAAAAATCGACCAATGGATAGCCAGGGTAGGTACATCGGAGTTTGTGCCACCTTCCATGAGTTAAGTACATTGAATCTGGACATGCTGAGATGGACTTCACTGATTGGAGAAATGATGACTAGGATGCCACCTCATTTGACACTTGTAACTTGGTAGATATTCAACTTGATGTTGTTGAGAAGCTTGCTTTAATTAATTCATCTGGAACTATTTTGCTTCTTCAACGAGCCCTTGTTCTAACTCCTTGTATCCTTGATGTGCAGGATGATGATGTACCTCGCCTTGGAACGCTAGATTGAAAGAGGTCGCCCTTGTCCTGGCTTGATCGTCCTGGCGAAGACCGTCCTGGCGAAGATCGTCCTTGATTCGGCTTGATTTTCCTTGATGAGATCTCCATTTGATGCCTACACAACATTTCAAAATTAGTACCATGATTTTGCAATACATAACATAAATTAGAGAGCAAATTTTAGGAAACTTAATGATAAGTCCTTTATTAATCATTTCCTAAAAAACGACTGAGCTAAGGCAAAACAAAATTCCAAAATTCAAAATTAAGGCAATGACGATGAACAATTCAAAATCAAGACAATAAAACCAATATCGCCATACCTCAGGAGAGAGCTAACTCTAGAATGCAAATGAGAAAAAATTTGCCTAGGCAAAATTGACGTATAGATAGTCTTCAACGTGATCTTTCTTCAAAATATCAATTTCGCCACCTTTTGAGTTGTCCTTGACGTGATCTTCAATGCCTTTGACAATTCGCACCAATAGAAACTTCAAGATTCGCACCACCTTGCTTGGAATGAAATTCGCTCCTTTGAATACAACTTCGCACTTCTCAAATCGCATGTGAATGAAGAATGATAATGTGAAAATGAAGATTCTCACCCTCCCTTTATAGCGCTCACCTCATACTTACCTTAAGGCCGACTTGGTAATAATAAAGCAATTATAAATGATTTTTAATAAATAACAAAGGCCGACCTTCATAAAATAAACTCAAGCGCTCCATTTTTATTGCAAACAATAATTAATTAATTAAATTTCCTTGTTTATTAATTAATAAATTCGATTTTTATTTTTTTTTACAAGGCAAAAATAATTAATTAATGTTTTGCGCAAATTTTAAATGCCACTTAATTGAATTTTCAAAGATTATCGATTTTTAGCATTTAAAATAAATTCAAAAATGTTTGTTTGAATGCCAAATTGTGAAGGTGAAAGATACGTACCTCATCGCCCTGGTCCCTTGGAGAGGGACAGGAGCGATCCATCAATTTTGTCCTGATTCTCGCAATTTTGACGTTCAAAGTTCTCATCTCCACGTTGATTTTGCGATGTTTGTTGGGTCCTTCAAGCTTGAATGTCTTTCTTGTGCGAACAAGTGCGTCTCATGACCATTATCGCCCTGGTCCCTTGGAGAGGGACAGGAGCGAACTTCATGATTTTGAGCTTGTCATTGCCTCGTTCAACTTGTCATCGCTATCATCGTGCAAAATAAAGTTCCTTGATCCTTCGTGATCACTTGATGCTTGATAAACTTTCAAATTTTATGCCTTTATGCAAATTTCGCTCTGGTCCTTCAGTGAGGGACAGGAGCGAATTTGACCCTCTAGGCAAAAACTTCATCATTTCGTTGTTTTTGATCAAGTCTGGATGCTCTATCATGCTCATTTCGTCCTTCACCATGCCTTTGATGTCTCGATTCGTCCAAACAAGGTCAGGAATGGCTCAACTAAGAATTTTCGCTCTGGTCCCTTGGTGAGGGACACGAGCGATTCGCCTTGGTCCCTTGGAGAGGGACACGAGCGAAATTTGACTTTTCGCACTCTTTATCAGGACAATTTTTCTTCTTTCTTATACTTTAAGTTATATTCCATATATACTTTCAGGATGTTTGAGAGTGGTTTCAGACCTCCAGGAGTTATATTGCAAAATCTAGTTTTTGGAGGTTTTTTCAGTTTCCAGACTTAGTCAAATTTCAGGATCAGGGCATTCCAGACTTAGCCAAATTTCAGGATCAGGACTTCACTCAAGCCGGACCTGCTACCCTGTTGATCTCCCCGACAGCACTTCAAGTTATATTCATTTGATAAAATATACCTCTTTGGACCTTTTCACATCGTCAAGACGTTAAAATCCTGCAAGGACAAAGCAAAATTGGATTTGTAGCTCCGGTCCTTCACTGAGGGACAGGAGCGATTTTTCCCCTGGAGGCATTTCTGTGCTCATGAAAATCTTCAATTTATATTCAATGGAAAGATCTCGCCTTTCTCCATCACTTCCAATTCGTAATTCATCTTGACCCTGCAGGAATAGTAAAATATTTGAAAACGAGCTCCCGTCCTTCACTGAGGGACAGGAGCGATTTTGCTCCTACAGGCCAAAATAACATGATTTTAGACATTTTAACACTTCACAAGGCGAAAACAAATCATTTGAGATGCCTAGGATCAAAAATCAAAAATGTCAAAATTTGGTCAAAAATATTCAATTGGACAAAAATTCACATTTCATCTTCAACACTTAGACAAATTTAAGCTCTGCATTCAAAATTCCAATTGAAAATAGACCATTCTGGCGAATTCATTTCATTCAAAATTTGCATTCTAGAAAAGGAAATTCAAAAAGCTCCCAAAACTGACTGGATTTTGGTCCGAAAAGACGGTAATTAAAACCCTAAGGCTTGACCCTAAATCCAAACAACTAACAAACTAACCAAACCCTAAAAAAGCAAAGCGAAAACGAACAAAACGAGCAAAAGAAACATGGGTCCCCATTTGCAATGGGGCGATGTGTGAAAACGTCACAACAAGACTATGCTCAAATGTTTGATAAGATTCTCATGGATGACATGATTGATTAGGAGTGACCCCTTTTGGGCTGCATTTTGGTTGGTGTTTTCCTATTTTTCTCTCTTTGATGGGTTTGATGCTGCTCAGTCTTGTACTGGTTCTTCTAATTTAATAAATTTTTACCCCTTTGTTCAAAAAAAAAAATTCCCTCCAAATGCTCAAGCATTATATTATAATTCATAGACTCTTAGAAAGCAATGATTCGACTATCTAGCAATGCAAAGGTGCCATGTATTGCTCAAGATATATCCTATTTGCCTGCAGGTCCAACTAGTCATGATAGAGGAAGTTCATTATCAATAACCTTCATTTTTTCACTCATCTACAATCTTTGAAGAAAGGAAGAGGATATGTCATCTACCAATTTGAAGAAGATAAATTTAATTTAGGATTTTCACTTGGGATGAAAAGAAAAATGAGGTAGATGAGGCAACGAAAGATAGAATTAAGACTTTCCAATAAATACAAAACAAATTGCATTCACATCTCTTACAAAACAACCTTACTATTTTTAATCTAATATATTAGTAGCTCTATGTATTAAAATAACTATAATATTAATTTGAACCACTTGGAAACTTCCCATCAATGCTAAAGTTGGGATGTAATAGAATACATGAGCATACTTAATAATTTTTTTGCAAATTACTCGGGGGAAAGTATTGTCATATTGAACCTGAATCCCAAACCTATGCCTGGCCCCAAACCAAATCAGCAACTTAGTTTATTCTTCATTTTTATTTTATTTTAAATAGGTTGTTGAGACCCAATTCACCTCCAACACAATTGTCTTGAGACAACTTGTGAAGATACAAGGAGGACTTTCTAGCATGTTTATCAACCAACTTTAGTCTATATGGAGGTAATCCAAGAGTAAAAGGGTAGTCAATGTTAAGCAAATGATCTTAGATAACAATTTATGGGATTGTGTAGAGTATCCCCTTAGTTTCATTGAATCTATTTTGAGTATGATCCATCTTATTTTATTTGAGAAATGAGAAAGAACAAGATCTTGAAGAAAATCTCTTCAAACAAATGCAAACAATTATTTGAGTGTTGGAACAAAATGACAAGCCCACTACATTTTTTGATTTTCCATTGATTCCAAAATATTATAACTCCAAGATCCTTTCTTTGTCTAGGAAGGTGCCTCCATAGAAAGATTGGAAATCAACAAAAGGTACAAACCAATATTTGCCAGACTCATCCCTTATCTTGATGTGGAAGATACTGTTATGATTGAATTTGCTGATTTTGTATCCTCCACTTGTCAAAATATTTGTGCTCTTCATGGCAAGTATAAGAAGGATGCTCACTCTTGGTGGTACCGCCATAGCCAAACATTCTCATACATAAGGCCTCTTGCTATCAAAACTTTACAAGTAAGATTGCTAATTGAAATTCTCTATATTTGAGTTTATTTTCATTTTTCAAGTTTGATTTATAATTTTATAGCTCTAAGTCTCTAACTTTGCCTCAATAGATTGCCACTTTATTTTCATTTGAACAAAATTTAAGTATCGATTAGAACCAAAAAAGGCAAAGGTGCTAGTTTATTTGCATCTAACATGTGTCCTCTTTCACAAAAGCAAACTAACTACAAGGAAGAGGCAATGAAGTAATGGGATGTAGAGCCAAGCAAATTGACTCGGATGTTGTCACTACCCCAAAATTCTCGGAGGAGCCAAATAGTTAGCATAATTTTAATGCCAATGACAATGGGACTCCCTATGGTTATTCTAATGTTCCTCAATCATCTAATGCAAATAATGATAATAAACTCTTTATGAAGAGCAATATAACTATGTTACTAGGTTCTTCTAGAAAGGTCCATGTACCAAGAGAATGCATATCGGGTCCCAGTTCTTGGATGAGGCATCCCAGGATTCACCCAAGGTCTGCCCTAAGCTAAAAACTAGGAAAAATTGGCTGGACCCATGAGTTGCTGACCCTAAAACCAACTAAAAACCATAGTTACAAGAATCACCAAGACTCACCTAGACTCTACAAGTCCCAAAGCAAGCAAGTCAAAATGTGGCTCAGGGATTTGTGACCCGGGTACTCGACAAGTCTAGTCAAGTTCACCAAGTCTACTAGACTCAACTAACTTGCCTAGTCTTGATAGGTCAACAAGGCCCGGTTAATGAAAATCATACAAAAAAGCATAGAATTTTAAAAATGCTTAAATGTAAAAGTATGAAAATCAAGCATTTTTTGAAGAGTTTGGAGGACATTTGAAGGATGGTTAAAAGTGATAAAATTATGCAAAATAGCATACACCGTGACAGTTTGTGTGGTCTCAAAACCTTTAATTTGGGTTTCGTGGCAAGGTTTCCACCTATCGACCCCACCCTATATTGCAACAAGGAGCACGCCAAGGGTGTTGCCTCTAGACCTTGTGAGAGGCACTACCCATCGACCCTACTGGGGGTGTTGCCCCTACCCATCGACCCTACTGAGGGTGTTGCCCCCAAACCCCAAGGGAGGCTTTACCAAAAAATAAATGAAAATCTTTTTGAGTCATTTTGGATGGAAGAGGAACATTTTTTAATTTGTAGGACTTTTTTCCAAGGTTTTAGGGTACGTGACCAAGGCATCCTTGGTATGCGTATCGATGTACCTAGTACGAATACGGGTACAACACGGCCCAAATGTGATCTAGGGGCCTACTCGCCTATACCCAAAATTAGGGCAATTTTAAAGCCGCACCAAATACATCTAGATTCAACATTTTTTTTAAAATTGTTTCCAAGTATGAAAAATCTAGCACTAGACAAGTTCCTTTTGTCCCCAAGCAATTATCATTTTAACTAGATCTTCTTAATGCGAGGATTCCCTTGAAGATTTGTAATCTTAAGATAAGTTTTCTATCATCAATTGTATTGTGTAAGAGCTGTTTTGTTGTTCCTATGGATATCTCTTCAAGACAAAGCAAGGGAATATAACACACATTTATGACCTTAAATGCAATGTCCTCATATTTCAGATCAATCCAAAAATATAAATCTTATTATGATATGAATATGTCTATAGTAATCATAAACGCTCATAGAGTAGACAAGCACATCAAGTATGAACCAAACACGGAGCATACACATGGTTATATGCAAACATGGAGCATACACATGTCAATTATTACTAGATCCTTCTTATTGAGTAGAATATTCCTTGATTCAACTTTACCCTGTAGGATGGCAGGATCAAAGCTCTGATACCAATTGTAATGTCCCCTACTTGGAAGCTGTCATGTTATCAACAATTGTCATACATCATTGAATGCATAACCAAATGTTATTATGCTTATTACTACTATTCCTTCATATTATGGTCTAATCTGGTTACCACCTGATGGAGGAAGGGGTAATTATGGTGCTAGGGTGCTGAGAAACCAAACTACAAGAGGCTTCCTCAAGGTTTCCGGATGCAAGCCCTTACCCCATCTTGGGACTACTCCCTCAAGGTTTCCGGATCACTGATCCTTACCCCATCTTGGGAGCACCTGATTGGTGTGGAATTAGACCGCTTTTCCTTTTGCACAAATCATTCCCATCCTCCATAGGCATTAGCAGAAGTACGCGTGATCAGATCACTAATATATGGGTTCTTCTGATTGATTACATAAGAAATCATATGAATTATGATATTTTAACTGCAGACAAATGCTCTTAACGAACGATCAATATATATTCCTTGATCCCCTTTCCATGATGTCCTTGGATTACTGAGATGGCCTCCTTATATCCCCTTCTTCTTGGATGGTCACGTTCTTTCATTGGCTGGCTGCTGTGGAGAGACGCCTCCCTCTATCTGACCGTTGCCCATTCATGTTTCACTTTGACCAATTGTTTCTCTTAACCTCTACTAATTAACAGTTTACAAATAAAAGTGTGGCACCTCTTTGATTACATGCTCTTCACCTCTAACTAATCATTAAGGTGGCTGCACCACTTCAAGGATTAATAACAACATTAATTAAAGTACACTCAACTCTTACCATTTCCTTAATTTATTTGATATTATGCTAGGATTGCTGCATCTGATGTAGATTTTGAAAGGATCACTGGCCTGCATCTCCTTTCATGAGAAAATCAGGAAGTCTCATAAATGAGACGATTTTCTGATTAATGGTATCCTACTGTAAGGCCATTTCATGCGCTGGGGTCACTGTCAGATCAGGGGCATGACACAATTACATATAATGTCTCTTCTATTGCCCTTAGTGGGACAGAGGCCCCCATATGGTTCAAGTACTGAGTTCAATTGTTTTTTTCTAATGCACTCAGCCATAACCAATGAAAGACAAATATTTGCCTAAGGAAGACTATCAGTTTCATATGTTATAATGTTTTTTTTTAACCTTCTACAACATTGTATGACTATACGTAAAAATGTATGTAGTTAGAAAAATACAGGAAGATATATATCCATTCATAGCCAAGAGCAAATCCTCGTTAACTATATTGCTTCTGGATTATAAGACATCTGATTTTTAGCAATTTCGAGTGCAATTCACTGGATCTCCCAGGATCCAGAACATACAGCAGAAAAAGAAAGTTAACATACGGATCCCAGCATTTTGAAGCAATAACTCTAAATAAGCATACCATCTTATTCATAGAATTGTTTTAAATGCAGGCATGATATAAAATAAAAATCTGAATAGATTCAGCCATTCTATGCAATCATAACATGAACAGCAGTATTTCAATAAGAGATTTAATCAATAGAAAAGCATCTGACAGTGGACACTAAAAGAGAAGTTAACTGATTCGTCAATAAGCCATCCCTTCATATTTCATGCCATCCCATGATAAATTGGTACTCTACACATGTTTAACAAGTGCTTGCTATGAACCACGGAAAAGGCATGAGAAATGAAAAACCAGTGCACCACCATGAAGTTATTAGAATCTCATCTGTGCGATACTTAACTTCCAATCAAGCAATACTGTGATGAAAATGGAAAACACTAATGTTTGTAGACCAACCCACCGTACTTGGGATTGCCTGGGGAAAGAAGAAATCATTGATATGCCTAATCCACAACAAATACAGAAAATCAAAATGTAATAGAGATATTAATGGTAAGGTAATATGAAAATATAGTCTGGATGCACAATGGAATCCTCAGTGCCAAGCTTGTCCCGTACCTACTCACATCAAGAAGATGTTATATAGTCGTATATATCATCTCCTAGGCTTCCTTATATAAATGTATATCTGATGCTTTCACAATAGCCCCTTGAACAAATATTTCCATTAAAAGTAAGAGCAACTTTTGTGTATGGAGTTTACTCTCTAGCTGTCAAACATTATATAAATTGAGAAAATAAATATCTCTTGTCATTCAAAACCCATTACATCATCAGTAACATCAATTTGCATGTTTAGTCTAAGACCTTAAATCCAATTATTCTATCTGTCTCCTAAATTTAATAGCTTGACAATGGAACCTGAAGTACAGTATGATTTAACAGTGGAAATATTTTACAGAGAGAAGCATCTTTGCTTGATCACTTAGTACACTCATCATTGCAAAAAAAGGGTGATGAAGATTAAGTGAAGCGTAGAACTCTTTGTTGATTTTGATTGCAAAGATTTGCATATGGACAGCAATGTATAATCTTAAAGGTGTGTCCTGTATCCAACAATCTAAGTAGAAATAGAAAACTGTCACAAATATTTTGAATGGTCCAAACAACTTAACTAACTGTTAACCATATAACTGAACAAAGCCAGGCACACATCAGTTATTTGCCAAAGCTTTGCTTCTACCCATGGAACCAGAAATCCCGTCAAATAATTCATTAATATAGATCTCCAAATCTTCTGGAGTGTACTTTATATACTTCTCTGAATGTTTGCCATTTTCCAAGAACTGTCGGAATCTACCTAAAAAAGAGCGATAAGCTGGAATTACCATCTCAGCAATGGAAATACGTAACTCAGTTTGAAGTTGATCATCTGCAACAGTCCAAGAAGACTGTACTTTATGAATTTGTTCAAACAAGTCGTTGAAATTTTTGAACCTTTCTTTCAGCACTGCCTTGGAAACACTGCTAGTGCTAGATAAATTTCCGCTGACATATATCCCCTCGTCTTTTAAACAAGAAAGGACTTTACCCCAGGCAGTCCTTTGGTAATTTTTGTGATATTGTCGAACTTTGGTTGCATGCTTCCGCACCCAGTCATCACCAACTAAACAACCGATTTCTGAATCCTTGACTTTTTGCACAATGTATCGGCCATTGTTCATCAAAAACAAGTAACTAAGAGAAGGATCCTTGTACAATTTAGACTTTGCATCTAGATTGTCATCTAGAAGTTCAATAATCCAAATGATTTGGATGGACCACGGTGACAACTCATCCCCACTGTTCTTGCAATCATCAGGGGAAAGACTGGAAGAACGATCAGGCATTCTAGGATCTTCAACCCTGCCATCTCCCATAATCTGCTCAAGAGTCTCTTTATAATCACATGTAAACCTCATGTAATTCATTACATAACGTGTAAGAGGATGCAAGGCACCTCCAGGTACAGGAATTTTTGCCGAATCTCGTTGGATTGCATTCTCAAATTCCACAAACATTCCCCATGCCGCTTCTGATAATTGTAACCAAACTGCAGATGCTTCTGATCTTATCTCAGAACAAGCTTCACCAGAAAATACAGCAATTATTTCAGAAAGAAGGTCACGCAAAGTTTCATACATGTCCAACAATTTAAAAAGTTTTTCGGGAGACCTGCGACTGACTGCAACAGCTTCTGCAAAGTTCAGAAGCTCAAGAAGCGTTCCTCTGGAAAGCTCTATAAAGCAAGCATCCGAAACAGAAGGTAGACCGGCAAAGACTCTCTCACAGAGTTTAGACTCACTCCTAAAAAAAACATGTATGGCTACTTTCATAACCTGTATCCATCTTGAGATATTGACCTCAAGATTTTCCCATTGCATCTTGTCTACTTGTCCTATAATGTGCTTTTCAAAACCCAGTCTAGCAATACTTTCCTCAAGAAATGCCCTTCTAATGCTGCCATAAACTTGGCAGCACTCTGCCACGTACCCTGCATCCACCATATGCTTAGCAATATCATTAAGATCAAGAACAACCTCCAAAGGCAGCATATCAATAGTGAAATTCAAATCAGCTACTGGCTGAGCAATGGGTACATCATCTTCATCTCCTTCATCCTCAGCAGATGTGTGAGAAGCATTATCATCATTGATTGAGGTACTCAAACAAGGCTGAGAAATGGGATCAAAAAGCCAATCAGGATCAACTGACTCGCTATACTTTTCTAAAATCACCCTAAACTCTTCCTCCAAACGAGCCATGGCCTGCTGAAGGATGTTCTGCGCCCGATCCAATGAAACAAAATCTTTCTCATCATCTGGGACCATACTTAATGATTTGATTATCCTCTGCACACGATCTACTGCCTCAAGATACAAAAAGGATTCTCCTCCTTCACCTCCCCAAATCATCATTTGCCCTCTGTCAGATTTGGAGGTGGGTGTGTCCCATCTCATTATCCTCTCCTCCAACAAATTCAATACCTCTTGCAGGCCTTCGGAGGTGCAAGACTGTGCATTTCTCCTTGAGAAATTCTCACCCATGTTTGAGAAACGATGATCAAACTTGGAGAAAATATGAATCATGTCTTCAGTCATGCTATCTGTAGTGCAGAGTGTCTTGACAATGTGATGAGCGGTGGCAATCACTTTCTCTTCCCCATCATCAGAAGCCATTTTTTGTACACACTATACCCAATACTTGATTTTTCTCTTCACTAATGTTTATAGTTAACTATAAACTACAACCACTATGCTAGTTTCCCTTCCACTCAAATTTACACACTGCATACCCCATTCTGATTTCCCTTCTGCTAATGCTTACACAAAGAATAACCTATTGCTGGTTTCCCTTCTGCTAATGTTTATAGACCATATACACAATTCTGGTTACCCTTCTGCTAATGCTGACACACTACATGCCTCATTTCGGTTACCCTTCCACTAACGCTCACACAATATAGCCCACACAGGGTGCGGCAGTTTCAACGACCCTATAGACTTAAATAATCAATACATTAAAGCAACACACCCAGCTATTGGAGAAGCCATTTTTAGTAATATTTTCCACCAAGAGTAGTAACACAGCAGTTTTCATTACAAGGGCTTTCTACAATCATACATATCCAGAATTGAGCTAGATTTCAGCAATCATGGGTATTCATCACAATGGGTCTAATCTAAGCAGAGTTAAAGAGAAAACGCCATGAAAAGAAGACAAATCCTACTTGAACTTCAACCCACACCAGAGAATCTATAAATAGACAAAATACCAAACAATGTGTACCTTTGAACATTGACATTATCTCAACGTGTTGAATCTCTCTACATTATCTGTATGCTCACCTGTAAATCGTTCCCCCCTTTCAAAGCTGTCAGACCAAATCTAAGGCCGAAGTTTCCTTGCAACCGCATCAACAACTGAACATTGAGAACAAAATAATTAAAAAATTGAGGTGACAGGGCAAGAAATGTGAAGTAACGGAAACCAAACATTGAAAGAGAAAAGGAGGAATATGACGGCGTTTATATAATCAGTACTTCAACCTCTATTTCTAGAAAGAGTAAAAAATTCGAAAATTGACTGAATGTATCTTTCAAGGCGTCTGATGTGAAAGATGGGAGAAAAACGTAGATGGTGGCTTGTTAAACTACTACCATAGTTGAATATTTGGAGGCGGTGGCATCGTATAATAATTGGATTATCGGTGAGGAGATATATACATTACATATATGAAATAGTGCAAGCCTATAATAATTGGATTCTTGATGAGGTCTATATTTATATATATGTATGAAATAGTGCAAGCCTATAATAATTGGATTCTTGGTGAGGATATATATATATATATATATCATTGTTATCTTAAATTTTAAGTTAAATGTACATGTGTGGTTTGGTGGTAAGTCAATGTAGTTTGAGTATCTAGAAAGTTTTAAGAGGACAGCCTTGTCTTGGTTGTAACATACTTAACTTTGATTAAAATAATGATAATAATTTAATATTTTTTAATAATTTTATTTTAATATTCTACATGTTTAATTGTTAATATATTGTTTTTTAATTAAGAAAAGATTAATGTTGATGATGTAAGGTGTGTAAATTGTTATGGTTTTAATGTGTAGTGGTAATGTTTATTAATTTTATTTATGGTTATTTATAATGATTTAATAATTTATATTGGTGCTTCATATTCATTTTAATTTTAATATTAAAGGTTTGTAGTATAATTGGTTGGGTATAATTGGTGAGAATGATATTATGTTCTTTTATTATATCATCTACTAAGGTTCGAATTGTGAAAGGTACAATTAGGCCAATTTCAACCATTTTGTGACTTTAAAGATGGGATCTCCTTGCTTGTGTCTCCTTAACCAAAAGATTATTTAGATGTATGCTTACTCGTCATGTTGTAACATATTCATATGATTTAAAATACTTATTGATGTCAAAAGTATTTTAATATAATAATATTTAGAAATATTAATCTTGGGGCCTATTAGAATTGATGTATCTTAATTTCTTAACATTAATTTAGAATATAAACATTATCATATATTACTTTTATCCTTTATTATGAATTAAGATTAATATAAGAGAGATGTTTATTTTACAATATCTATATGAATATCATTTTTAATACTTTTCTAAACTGCTACATACACATGTATGGAAACATAAATAGATAGTCAATAAATAAGAAAACACATAAATATTATTTATTTTAACTTTTATCTAGGGACTATTTTATTTTAGACTTTATTTCTTTATTTTTTATTAAAGAGTTATTTAATTTTTCAATAATAATATAATAAATCATAAAAATTATGTACAAGTTTTGTTTTGGTTTTTAATAAGGATAGAAGTAAGATTTTCAAAGGGCTCCATAAACTTCGACAAGTTACAAGGATAGTACAATAAATACATTAATAAAAAAAAGATTAAAAAGTAGATCTTAAAATCCACTTGGACTAAATAGAAACAAAGATACAATCAACAAAAACACAATCAAAGTTCAATCGTTATTCAACAAAATGATAGACCAAGAGCTCCCAAGCTTACCAGATAGTAGAACACTGAGGCTTTCCATTACCTCTGAGGCTTTTTAGATCTTGAATTTTGAGTGTCAAGGACTCGTCCTCAACCTCTTCAACTTTGCTACCTTGCTTTTATGTCAGCCTATGGTCCACATACTTGCACCATATTGTGCATATGCTCTTTCTTTTTCTTGTTTTGTTCAAATCCTCTATAGTGCTAACAATATGCTAATGGCTTTTTTTCTTCCCTACTTGCCCCAAGACACCCTTTATCTCCTAAAACTCTTATTCAGGCCTCCCCACCCTAATCTTTAAATTAGAAACAACCTCCTTAAAGTCAACATTATCCTTAAGAAGACCTCTTTACTTTAAAGACTCATTTTTCTCCTTAATCGTCTTGAGTTGCAAGTAATTGAACCTTTCACAATGCCCAATCAAGTGTTTAGATTTTTCTCCAAGGTTTATACCCTCCCTAGAATTTCACTTTTTGAAGCCCTTAAAATTGGAGTTTTTGGTGAGGGCATAAAGAAAAAATTAATTTGAAAGGTCTAAATATCAACTTAGACAATTGAATCCTTCTTAACAATTTTTTTAAGGGAAATCCTTTGCTAGACTTGGTTTCATTCTTAGAGCCAACTTTCACACCTTTAAAAGGAACAAATTTCTTAATTTCGTCAAAATTTGCTACCTTCAAGTATCCTTGGGACTAGGTTCTAAGAGATAAATATCAATATACCCTTTTAGCTAACCTTGACCCTCTTAAGAATGGGTTTTAGGGTCTACCACAAGAAATTTTCCCTTAGAACTAGCCTTCATAATACAAAGGAGTTTTATGCTTAGAATATTTTTGCTAGCAATTTTTGAGCCAACACCAAGTTTACCTAATTGGAAAAAAAATAAATAAGGACATGTTGTTCTTCTACTCTTGGTAATCCAAAATAGCTAATCTCTAAGGACATGATCAAAAAATGGAATTCTTGTTGCTCTACCATGTCTATAATAATTTAACAAGGAAAATGGTCGAGTATAATTTTTGGTACCTACCTTCATTTTTTAGTACCCACCTTCAATTGTCATATATTTCATTATTTGCATGCAAAAGTCATCCCATAGAGGGGAAAATGAAGTCCTCATAATGTCATCCTCCAATTCATGAACTACTTGTTATCTTTGAAGAAAGCATAGGCATGCTCCTTTTTCTTCTCCTATCCTTGAAAATTTTTAATATCTCAATTGGTGTGCCAATAAATTTAGCCACATTATCTTCAAACAACTATATGGCTATCACCCTCATAGTGATAGTTATATTCCTCCAAGCACAAGAAAATTTGATTAATAGATCAGGACCATTTCCCTTAATCTTTGAACAATATAAATCAACTCTCATCTCTTCAAAATGGTCCAAATAGTGACATTCTAATTCAAATCCTTGTACTAAAATGACCACATAAATAAATGTTCACCCAAATTTGACCTCCCTTAAGTTGTTAATATGTTCACACATTACCTTCTTCACTACATAACTAATGAGCAAAGGGAGAGAAATCCCTAGACCAAATGTGATCAATGTGACCATTAAAGAAAATGTAGGTAAATACAAGCTTACAATCATTATAGGTGAATTTGGATCATACACATTTGTGAGATATAAATTAATTGTTTTTTCTCTAAAAATCCACTTTTAGAGGATCTAGGAATGACAATGGATGTACTTGTCTTGCAATCCAAAGCATGACAAATTGAGTTCTCGACAAAGTAATAATTTCATAGTTAACTCCTTGTATCTTCTTACTATTACCATATTTATTAATTCTCATTAGCATTCACATTTAAGAAAAGACTAATGGACATTTGAAAGTTTATGGACCTATTCCATTGATTTAAAATTACTTGAAACTCCCATGTGAGAAAACCACTCAACACTACTATTGCCTTATGTTGGTATGTATGGATAATTTTTAATTGCACAAAGCTTTCATAGAACTTTTGGGCATCATTAATAATGGTCTTAATGCATAATTTTTTTTTATTTTAGAGATAATTTGATTTGTTTTCTTATTGAATAATTCTTTTATCTTTTTATTTTTTAAAAAATAATTTAAGAATTATTACTTTTATTTCAAAAGCTATTTTTTTTTAATAGTAATGAAATTAGTATACATATCTTAAATTCGTCTTTCTAAAAAAATATTTTAAAAAAATAGTTTTTGATAATTTTATTTTAATAGATTTATGAATTAGAATAACTTTTCATAATCAATTTTGTACAAAAACAATTGTAAGAAAAATTATCTAATTAAGTAGAAATATTAAATATTAAGATTTACTTTATTTTAATTTAGAAATAAATTATTTTATTATAAAGCTAAATATTTAATTTATTTATTTTATTCATTTTAGTCATTGAAAGTGCAATTTTTAAAACGGCACAAAGAGATGAACTAGTTTCATGTATAGTGCATAGACTTTTTGTTGAAGAGTCCAACTAATTATCTAAATACTAATTTGTTATTTAGATATTATGTTGGTATGCTTTGGGAAATGATTGGTTGCACTATTCACTATCATATTCTGATTTAGGGCTTGCAAAAATGAATCCTACCCTTATATTTAATCTGTCTATGAAAATCATGTTCATGGGCAGCCTAAGTTTAATCTTAGTTCGGAGAGGGGCTTGACTTGTGTTTGATCTAAACCTAAGCATTGATGGATTAAAGTCAACTTTAATGAAGCTTTGACAGGAAACCTAGGTATCTTAGGTGCAGGGTGTGTTGCTTGTAATGAGGAAGGCAAAATCCTTTTCAAAGGTGCTCAGAGCTTGCAAGATGGAACAAATAACGAAGCGGAAGTGCAAGTAGCTTTGCTTGCAATAGAGCTGGCGAGTAATTTGAAGGCTCTGAAGGTCCATTTAGAAGGATATTTTCAAGTTATTGTGGAGGTAATTATTAAAGGATCCTCCACATGTTGGTGGATCAATAAGTTTATATCTATCATCTGCTCTAAATTACGTACTTTTAAAAAAAATTGAATTTCACACATTAAAAGGGCATGAAATGGGGTAGCAGATTATTTGTCAAATGTGGTGTGTGAGTTGGACCATTTTACAACCAAGTGGTGGGGGAATGCAGATGAAGAGGTACATTGGGCTGCTTAAGTGGTAGTCAGTTGCTTTTTTTTGAAATCTTCAGAGAAGTTGTCGAACTACTGGAATCTGTAATAAGTGCAGGGAATGAACAATGTATTAGCAAGGGAGTGGCATTAATAGAGAATTTTGTAATTGTTGTCTATTGGATTGATTTTTCCCTTTGAGTAAGTACGAACCTTTAATGTAGGCTCCTTTCATTTCCTTGGGAAGCATGCGAACTGCCTTTTCGTGCTTGAAAAGTGATAGTCTGATTTTAATGCATTGATGGTTTTAATGGTTTCTATGTCACTTGTCATGTTTTGGCCTTCATCTTCTTTCCCAATTTTCAGCAGAGAGTGAAATTTTGGCGAGCATCATAACGAGCTTGGCAGACATGGAAGCCAATTTCACATTGAAAACTAGAAAGCAAATTTGCCCGTTTCTTGGGTCGTTCTTGGAGAGAAGACTGAATGACATGTTCTTGTATAGAGACGAAAGGGTAGTGAAATGCATTAAGCGATTGATGTGCGAGAGCATTGGGGTGGTGGAGCATCGTTACAGGATCAACATGGACGCTTATTCATTAGTTGTGGTGTGGGGATTGGAATTGGAGCACTCGGTGGAGCCAGTTAAAAAGGTGGTGGATGCCATTATCCCAAATGAGTATTGCCTAGGTTTAGGATCCATTTTTGAATGGGTGGTTCCGGGCAAGGGATTCGACTTATGTGAAGGCATTATGATTTTTCATCGTTTCTCAAGGAAAAAATTCATCCTTTTCCTGAGGTGATCGGATTTCCATCCAAGAGAGAATTTCAGGGAGGAGGCTCAAATTGGGTGGGAGGCTCTTAAGACCTTTGTTGGTTTGATGGAGGTGGAAGAGGAGCCGAAGCATATCATTGAGGAGGCTAGAGCCTTAGAAGAAGCAGAAGCGAGTGGAGCTACAGAGTGTCGTCCAAGGAAGAGGAAACGTGAGGGCCCTTGCTCCTCCTCTAAGTAGCTTCGTTAATGAATTCTTTGTTGTGTTTTTTGTTTTTAGGGGTTAATCTCAGGTTCTCTTTTGTCGAATCCTTGCTTTCAATCTATTTGAATTGTTTAGACTTTATTTCGGCTATTGTAACGAGCCATTTTTTAGTGCTCGAACTATTATTTTTACAAGGTGGTTTGTATGGGGGTTGGGTTTGGTGGTTCTAGACTACAGGGTGGTTTGAAGGGTGGTATTGGAATGCTTTTTTGAATGGTGGTTTGATACTTTCTGGACACTTAGAATGTAAACTTTCTTAAAATTAATAAAATACTATTACTGATAAAAAAAAAATCTCTGTCTATGAAAATGAATAATGCATTTCTAGATGTTAAAAATATGTTTGTCTTGCTTTTTAGAACCTACATCTACAAAAATAGTTGTTGTTGATGAGTGCTTTGGGGAGTTTGCCAAGTGAGGATCTTCTCTTTTAGTCAAAACCCTAATATCCAATATAACATTGTGAGCACAAATCAAAAGATAGTAAGCAACCATGTAAAATATGTTAATTTGTCATTAGATGTAGATATTGATATGGTGATCCAATGAATGTTTTGATGCTCAAATGATAATACTATGTGAAGCTTAGATGTATCTTGGATGTCTTAAAATTAAATTAGTGCATCACATTTTCCCAATCCATAATGTTAATTGTTGTAGTTTTTGGATTCAATTGTGTGTGATTTTTTCCATCAACAATCCAAATCACACTTTGTGATCCATCATTAGGATGTTAGAGATTACGTTTCTTGCATATTTTTTGAATTTTATATTGAGTATATTGCATATTTTATGTCATATCTTGAATTGTTCATCTCCTTGAGCTCTCTAGCATCCTAATGATGGATCACAAAGTGTGATATAAAATGTTGATGCAAAACCCGCACACAGTTGAATCCAAAAACAACAACATTCATTAAATTAGAGTATTTTTCTTTTATGTAAACATCCTAAAACACAAAGTAACACATTTCATTCTCATGTCAACAAATTATAACAAATAAAAAAAGATGACTTGAGTCCAAATTTAAATTTGAATTTTAAAATTCTAAATTCATTTTCACACTCACTAATTTGACCCAAATAAAAATATAAATATGATGAAATCAAGACCAACCCCAAAATATATGAAAATAAGAACAAATCAATTCAAATCATACATCTAACTTTTTGTAGAAACATATCCACTTATACATTTTGACCTAAAATAAATAAATGAATAAAAATTAAAACAAATTTCTAAAATTCTACGAATTCAAAATAAATCAAATTGTTTTAAATACATCAATTATATATTAAAAATCCAATCAAATTAGTTTAAAATAAATGATAAATTAAATTGAATTTAAAAGTAAACTTTGTATTTATAATTCCTATACATAAAATAAATGAAAGTGAGAATAAGATCCTTTGAAGTCTTATCCTTATGGCCCCACCTAGCACTTTATTCAATATAAGCTTTCTAAATAAAGTGTAATTTGATTTGTAAGGAAGTTTGACAATAGTAGGTCAACAATTTCGTCTCAATCTTCTAGGTAGTGTTATAAATATTCTGATTAGATTTGTTGACCATAATACATCAAATCTCGTACAAATGATAATTTAGAGAAATAAACTCCTTTGAATATTCCTCCATTGACGTGCACGTATCCTTGGGAGTTGTTACACATGTTTCAACAAACGAGTAGTGCTTCAAGAAATGTGCTCTATAATATAATTCTTTTTATTGAATAATTTTTAAACTATAATAATTATAGTTATGTTGACCTTTATAATATTTAGTCAATAAATTATATTATGTGTGAGCTTGTTATCTTCCATTTAAAAAAAAAAAATCTTCCATTTAAAAAAAAAAAAGGCTCACGTCTTCAAATGTAACAAGCTGAATTATTCAATCCGCTCAATTTTCTAAGTTTTAACCCACTTGACAAATAATTTATAATACCAACATATGTAATAAAATTTATTTTTTCTATTTCATAAACAAAATATATATTTGAAATAAATCCAATTTCAAACTTTTCCATTGCATCATAATTCATTTACAATTTCATATTCATAATCATATGAATGATATTTACAAATCTATTTTTCAATTTTCCAAATATCATAGAGATGCATCATAGCTTCCAAGAGCTTGCATAAGAAATACGAATGGTCGAGATGTCCTTGATGGCATACATCCTCAAATTCTGGCTACCAACTGCATAAGGATGAGCATCACTCAAGTGTTTCTCCACCCAACCACAGTCTTGATAGTCGCCCGTGTCTCTTCCTACTGAAAGAGACTTGACCCTATTGGTTTAGTGACCTCATAAGAATAGCTTTCATGAGCATAGTGGTGTGTTCTATATATTTAGAGCTACTGTACATTGGCTACAACTTACATGTATGGCATTCCCAACCTAGTATGTAAACTTGGATCACAGTGAACTAACCGTGTAGACAATGGCTACCTACACTACTTTGGCCAAAGAATTCAACACTCAATACATCAAGTGAGAGTTGTATGTTCACCCACCTCTTGGCTCAATTTGGTATATTGATCATTCATACTCTTTCTAATTATGACATAATTCATTCCCATAAAGGTGATAATAGAATGACTAACTAGGTTACTCCCGTCCACAGATTATACCAACCCCAGGATCAACCAAATTAATCATATCTACACCCATTTCTAATCAGCATAATTACACATTTTCTGACATAGAATAATATATATAAGTATGCCCAAACAAAAAGGTCTCATTGTAATAAGATTCTACCAAAAATCATGCATACTTATTGAAACAAGAAAAACCAAAGTACCAATCAACAAAATCATTAAAACATCTATTCCATCATTCTTCAAGCACTTGCATTCAATTATGATTTCAATATAAAAAGAATAGATAAGATCATCATGCCTCAAAATATAGCCTCAACGAAGATACTGCTTCCAAACCTCAATCCATGCTTGTTTCACCCTCTTATAATCAACTTATCCTTAACCTTGACATCTCACAAGCTCCCAACAAAACAATCTAACTTACTTCCTTACTAAAGACTTGAACAATCTCTCTCTTGTGAAAATGAAGAATGGGTAGTGAGGAAATAATGAGAAAATGATGAGTGAATGGGTGCTCTCAAAGTAGAGAAGCTACTCTATTTATACAAGAATTTGAGAGACTTAATTCTACAATCGAGCTCTCAAATCCACCACCTTTCTCCCTCCTAACTCCACCACTTAGTTATAATATTGACTAAGCTTAATCACAAGAATATGTGGCTTCCCAAATAACTATAAAAATGACACATATAAAGTCCCATTTTATTCTACTAATGAATCACTCCTAATTTTACTACATCAAAATATGCTTATCCATAATTTAATACCTACATAAGCAAGTTAATTTCTAACTCTTGTCAAAAGATGAAATTAATATTATTTATTCCACTTGTCAAGCCTTGCAAAGTGGATCGACCATGCATTGACCACAAGTTGCTAAGAAAGGGGGCTATTTGAAAGCATTAATATCCCCCATCCCTTAGGAGAAGGGGTATACCACCTTCTATGGTGGTCAAACCTACCAACCAATATGTGGTATACCAAATGGTTACCATTTAAGCTTTATTCTCTCACCACTATGTGGTGTTTAATATAGACTTTTAACGTGCCATTATTAAATCCGATTTATATATACTGAAGAGGAGAAAATCTAGATCACTAGTTAGTTGCATAAACCATATAAAAACACCAACAAAATTATTCAAATAACATAAATAACCATTATATGTAGATGATCACTTCTTCCTCCGATTGAGCTTGATGAAGTGGAAGATGTGCCCTAGCTCCACTTGATTTGATTTTCTCCTTTGATGGTAGATTGTGGATTGCTCTCCACTACTTAACAAGATGGGATTGGATTAAATGATAAGTGAGGATTAGATGGCTTGGCTTAGATGAGACAAGATTTGGGCATTATGATGGCATGATAGATGATTTTAGATCTCAAATGGATAGCATAAGATTAGATGAAAAGTGGATGATTTGTGAGGAGAAGGGACTCCCATTTATAGATTGGAGAAGGCCAAAATGAAGGGCCAAGATTGATTTGGAATGAAGAGTGAATTGAAAGAAAGAGTGAGAGAGGATTGAGAGGACAAGGTGTGGGAACCAAGGCATTTCTTGTCTCCACACTTCTCAAGATTCATGGGGAAGAGCTCCTAAGTACATTGGGAAGAGAAAAATGAATATAAAATTCCTTAGGGGAAGGAAGGAGGAATTAAAAATTCTAGAATAAGAGGATGTATGGGAAGACTAAATGAGAAAAGGAATTAAAAATTCCTTGAAAAGAGGATGCATAGGGAGATTCAAAGAATTTGAATTTCTTTGAAAGGATCAAAGTGGGTAGCATTTAAGATTGGAGGATGAAATGGGAAAGCCATTTATGGCAAAAAGTTGACTCATCCCTAATCAAGGTGATTAGGGATGTGCAAATGATTAAGGGGATTGATTAGGTGGCTTGATAAGGAATTAAGATGCAAGTGGGCAAGTTAGGAGGATGTGACATGAGGAGAGAGAATGAGTGGAGAAATTTAAAATTGAGGAATAATGATAACCATGCTACTAGAAGAATTAATTAGGCTAAGTGAGGATTAGAAGAAGTGATTTGTAAGAATCACAAAACTTAATTTAATTAATTATAATTAATTAACTAAGAGAAATTTAGAAGAATTAATGATTCAGATGACTTTAGAAGAATGAGAAATAATTAATTTATTGGCAAATTAATTATCGGACTTAGTGATAAAATTAATTAAATTTGATTTAATTAATTTTAAGAAGAAAGGCACTCACGTGATTAAATTAATTAATTATGTGGAGAGGCTTAAATTAATTAATTATTAATTTAATTAATTTTAGATGTCTACATATGTGTGTGTGTGTGTTATAGATATTGTTATATATTTTTTTTGATAGATATTGTATATATAAATATTATTATATTAATACCCATACTATATTTTTATTTATGTATTCATCGACTTGTATATATATACATCGATATGTATATGTACACATACACATATGTATATATATGCATATGTATACATATATAGATATACATATATATACATGTGTGTGTACACACACACACACACACACACATATATATACACACGTATATACATATATATAAATATATATGTATATAGATATATATGTGTGTGTGTATACATATATACACGTGTGTATACATATATATGTGTATATATATGTATGTATATATATGTTGGCAATATGAAGGAATTGATTATGTGTTGCATTGATGTTTTGTCATTGATATCAACACTAGCTGTTATGATTGGTTACCGACAGACATATTTTGGTTACCGGTAGAAGAACTAGTGTTACCAGCAGAAGGGATTATCAGTTGGATACTACCGATATGTTTGGATCAATGAAATATGTTTGGTTTAATGTGTTGCATGTTTCTAGAGTATGTTTTGGTCAGTTGGTATTGACTTGATGATCAGAAACTATCATACACTCTAGTAAGCCTATGCCTGTAAGGGTTTAGGGTTTTATCGGCAGAGCTTTTACTGAGAATCTTTGACAGGATGCATAAGTGGTGTTGGTACGACTTCTAGATGGAACTCAGGATGCAAAAGGTGATTGTGTTTGTGCCTCGACTGATTGGAGACATCACTTTGGTGCGTTGAATCTATTTGGGTCCAGGTTATGGACCGGTATCATGTAACGTCCTATTAAGTGTTCTCTACACGTTACTGGGATGATTTATGGATTGGTTAATGTTGTTTTGGTCTAAAGTCGACATGGTATATCATTGTAATGTGGATGTATGTAATGATATTATTGTAATATCTTTTAGGTGGCCGACCTAATTGGTTTAGGCCTTAGGGTTTGTATAAATTGATGTAAGATCTCTTTATAGATCATGGTCATGGAATTAAATGTGCGAATAATGAAAAGATCATATGCGAAGGAGATTTGGTCGATCATAGGTGATCGGATTGGGTTTATGTAAGAGGTCAAAGGCCTCCAGTATTGAGCTTAACTGGGAATGTAATCAGGCACGGTAGATGCTATCATTGGCAGTTCATTCTTTTGGATTGTTGTCGAATTATATTAAGGTGGTTATAACCTCTCTGTAGTCAGTGAGACTCCTTTGTAATGGGCAGTACTCTCTAGGCAGTGTGCCTTCCTGCATGTGTAGGCCCCTTATTGTATCACATACTTTTTGCAGAAGTATTATCTGACTGTGGGTAGGCTTCCCACTGTGGTTTTCCCCTTTACTGGGTTTTCCACGTACAAATCATAGTGTTATGTGGTATCGTTGCATTGTGTTGATTCTTTGTTTCATACTTAAGTTTTATTGCTTACCGGTGTCTGTTTTTGCTATTCTAGTATTTAATGTTTATGTGCTCCAGTTAAAGGTTATAAAGTGGTTTGATTAATATAATCTGTTGACAACTGATTCACCCCCCCCTCTCAGTTGTCCACCAGTTATTCTAACTGTATGTGTGTGTGTGTGTGTGTGTGTGTGTGTGTGTGTGTGTGTGTGTGTGTGTGTGTGTGTGTGTGTGTGTGTGTGTGTGTGTATACATTGAACTAATATATAGATATGATCACATGAAGATTTAAACCTATCATAAAGACAACCAAAACATTACAAAACTTCACCAACTTCGACGGAAGGTTGCTTACCATTTCCAAACTAACTTTGCTCAACCTGACCAACTAGGATGTGAGTGTGTGATATCTCAATTAAGCACATATTAAAGATTACTAACCCAAGTTCTTCTCCTAAGTGATACTCTTCCTCACTTCTAGAGGCTTGATCATTTCCTACATCCAACTTGGTAAATCACAACAATAGTTAGTTGTTATCGATACATACATATGCATCATAGATTTTCCAATCAAGATAAATATATTCGGAATGTAATCATGTATTGAAACATTTTAACTAAACAAAATAATATTAAATAGGTAATATCACAATGGGGTGTAACATCAAATAACTACTAGGTTGCCATTAAATTGTCTTGGTTTTCATTCGGCGATCAAATCAAATGAAAGGTTTTGTTTTATAGAATGAAAATTCAAATTATCAATATATCATTGAACAACTTGGTTTTATAAATACAACATACATGCTTTTGTATGTAAATGTACATATGAATTATCTATATATGTTTATTTATCTTTTTTCATAATGGTATGAAAATAATAGATTGAACCATTTACAGATGTAATTTTATGCAGTTTTTCAAACACAATTTAATAATCAAATTGGTCCAAAAATATCTATTCAAAAGATTAAATGTAGTTAAGGCGTGCGCACACACACACACACATCTTTTTTAACACCAACTTGTCAAATTTATAGAAATATTAGGGGATATACATATTTGTGTAAATTTGGAGTTGACTTATGCATCCAACACTTTCAAATTTAATGGGCATACTTAGTGTCTTAAGCCAAGAACCTAATGCCTTCACACATGGGAACTCTTTTCAAGAGCCCACAAAAGTACCATTTTCAAAATCCCAATGCACTCTCTACATCTTTTCCTAAATTCCCTACCCAAAAATATTTGGGTTGGGATCCCAATATAATAATTACAACACAAAAGTTCATATCTTAAGAGTTTTACCTTGCATTAGGATTAGCATTCACATATTTAATGTTGCACAATCTTAACTAATTTCGTGTAAACACTACAATGACTTTTTTTAACATTAGCACAATTATCTCATACTTGGACAAAAACATGCATTAAATTAAACTTTTGATTCAAGTATAAACATATATAAAAAATCATGAAAAGTCTATAACCATGTTTTTTAAATCTATAGAAGATATACTGAGAATCATTACAATTATGCAAAATATCAATAACAATAAAAAAATTATAGTAATAAGGGGGCAACCCCATAACTGGATGACTGGTATGGTTGTGCTAAGGCTTTGGGTTCTTCCTATGTAGGTCCAAGCTTCAACTCATGTCGGCTGGAGTAACCTAGTGGCTACTATTTCGAGCATGGCTTGCCACCTTAGGGGATTAGTCTTGCCCCAACTCACCTCTTCAACACCCTAAATCTCAACAAAAAGTAAGCTTGAGGCAAGGGTTGTTGGGTCATGGAGCTGGGTCGCAAGGATACCCTTGAGATATAAAAATAAATAAAAAATTATAGTATTAAGTTTCCAATCTAAAGAATTATTTATAACTTTCAAGGGTTGATGTTGTTGAAAGCATATTAGGACAAGAGTAACAAGGTTCGCCAAAATATCAACTAGCTAGTAGCATTAGAGCTAATGTAAGGAAACGTTAGGTGTTATGAATACAAAAAAATAATTAAAAAACTTATTCATTTATTTATCTAGTTAATATGTGTACATTGTTACATGTAGTTCTTTAGATAAATATTAAAAAATGACATTCATACAAATATTGTAAAATAAATTATTTTCCTCATAATAATTAACATTAAATAAAGTATGGCATGATTATATCAATTTCAATCTAAATTAATTCATACAAGTTGCAAATGATAAAGTAATATATGATCATATGATTTTTGTTTTAGTTGTAAATGGTATATATTTATATTAATATCATAAAAAATAGATACGATTGTTCATAGTTTTTGATTTTTCAAAACTTCATCTAATTTTTTTTAATTACATATTTTTGCCACCTTAACAAACACTGTTCATAAAAACGTGCATACAAACTATATTTCACTTATTGTCGCTAATACATTATTAAAGCTCCCTATCAAACTAAAACTTAGTCATATGTAAAGATAAACAAAAAATTTGTATAGTTTCAAGTCACTAGCTTCCTACCACTCAACCAGTCGTCCTCCTTCTTGAAAGCACTCTTTTTCTTTGTCTTCTTTGGCTCCTTCAGTCTCAACACCTCCACCATCTACTTTTTGCTTCTCAGTTAATCTTTGATGTATTCTCAACCCACCTACACCCCCTCCCTGCAAGGTTTCTAGTCCATGTTTTCCCCCAAATCATAAACGATCTCAAAAGTGGCACGAACTCTGTAGAGTGAATCATTCATTGCTTGTAGACATGAAACCTTCCCCCATCTTGATGATGGTCATGAATGTATCCATTCTAAATTTCCATTCCTCCTTAACACACTTCCTCATTACCCACATGACATTCTCCTTCATCCCTATTTCAAGCCCCCATGTGAAGAACATAGAAACCAAATCAACATTGGTTTTATACCAGAATTTTGGTTCCATAATTTCCCTTCCCAACAAGACATCCACCATCTACATGAATTTCAAATCCTCGATTTTGAATATATTTCACATTCTATCTTCTGAAATCACTCCCATGAAAGCTAGTTGTTGTTTTGTTGCAACAAGCGAAAAATTTACCTCTATTTTTAACACTGTACCACTGAAATCCTGCAATCTCCACCCTCAAGCCAAGAATGGTTTTAAACCCCACCCGCCTTGACTCCAAGGATGTATTCCTCCACACAACCTTGCAAATATTGGCAAAAGCCTTGTAGAGCTAACTAAAAATATTCTCTATGCGAAAGTTGTGGTAATCATGCCACCTACCCACCTTGCCTTAAATGGTTGTACATATAGATCATCAAAATCGCTTGAGACTCACACCACCACACATAATTCTAAGTTTTGGTGATGTAATCTCCCTGTCTGACCATTATTTAAGCTATTCAATGTGATCGCCCAACATTTAACATGATAAGTTTCATGAGAAGTTTTAATCCTCTTGACACCTCATCTTGGAAGCCTACCAACTCACCCTATATCATCACCCTCATCCACCTCATCAATCCTCTATCCTCCACATAAATCATCCCGCCCCCTCACCTCTTACTCATTTAAAACACAACCCTAATTAGAAATGAAATTTGTCTCCCATTTACCTTCTCTTGGTATATGAGAAACTTTGAAGTCTTGAAAGTTATTAAGTTTTTGCACAATAATATTGATTATTATTTTTAACTTGCGGCTATTTGCTTCCCCTTTCGCAATGACATCAACCACAATTTTTGAATCTCCTTCTAAGTGAAGTCTAGAAAGAAATAATTTGTTTGCCAAAGAGATTGCAAGGAGCGTCACTTGAGCCTCCGCTTCATTATTTGTGTCATCCTTCAATTTTTGTGCTCCCATTGCCAAGACTTCACTAGTATCATTTCTTACGATACAATCGGCTCTCGAGGATACTAGATTTCCTTTAGAGGCCCTGTCAAAATTGATCTTAATCCATCCAACTTTCGACTTCATCCAAATTATACTTTCCTTTGCACATTGAGGAGGATCAATCCTAGACAACCCATTAACATGTGATAATATGAATATTTTAAATTAACATGAATATCCTAAATATATTTATCTAAAAGATGAGTGACATCAAGGTGCATAGATCTATTATATATGAAAATTCAATATATATGTTTTAATTTATATGTCTAGGCATCTTATTGATAGATATATTGAAGAATTATTTTATTTTTAATAATTTAAAAAATAAAATGAAAATAGATTGTTTTTTATTAATTAAAGGTTTTTTGAAAGAGCACTAACCCCTTTACAATAAAGCTAATGAACAAAAACCATCCAAACAACATAGTTGTAGTGATTTTTCCATTAAGAACTACACAATCCCAATATTAGATCTAGGAGGAACACCCTTAACTTGGGTTGGAGAGACATGTTTTGGAATACCTTTTTTCATCCTTTAAACCACAATCCAAGAAAAACCATCATCAAATTCTATAAAATCAAGAGAGGGAGGAAGGGAAGCCCTCTCCAATTTACAACCTTGGAGCAACAAGCGAGGAGATGTGCATCCAACATGGGAGACCAAACATCCAGTGTAAATCATAAAATCTTTTGGAGGAGGCACTAAAACCCCACACTCCAAAATAGGGGAAGAAGCTAAAACAACTGTACTAAGAACCAAAGGTGGTGGAGGGGCCACCTCCCCACCAACAATTGGAGACTTAGGAGACACAAAATAAAATAATTGGTACATCAACTATAAAATGTCCATGGATAATCCTTCCACCAAAGAGGAAGACCTTGGGACCTTAAGGCAAGAAAAAGAAGAATCCAAATGACTTGTAACAAAGAAACACCTACAAGGAAAGGGAATACCCTCATAATCCAAAGACTAGAACCAAGAACAATCCAACACTTACAAAACAACCTCCATCAAAATAACTTCAGATAATTCTAATTCAACTAATAATCGAGCTAAGGTGGTGTGAGTGAAGTTTGTAGTAGCTTTATCCGCTTTAGTGAAATGTTCTACTAAATTACCAATAGCCTCAAAGCTAGAATCACACTAAAAATGAAGGGGTAGATTACGGAGGCGAATCCAAATAATCAACACATCAAAATATTTAGTAAGAGAATTAAATAAGGAATCCCAAGGTTTCAAAAAAAGGGCATGTTGCTCCAAAAACCAAGAGCAACCATCAAAGGCAACATCCTAATCTTCAATAGAATCAAAAGAAACAACAAAGAATCCCTTGGCACAAGGACTATTTTCTATTTTACCTTCTATTATAGAATGCCATTACTAAAAAACCTAGTGATTAATATCATTGAGTTGAGGCCATAAATGATAGAATTTGCAAATTAGACCCTTTTGAGAGAAATATAGCTCATTTGTAAAACCTCGTCACCAAAACCACCACAGACAACCATAGCATGAATAAAGAAAACTAAATCATAGGCTTCCCGACAAGAGGAAAAATAAAGTAAGCACTATTAAGAGGGATATTTGGGGAGGAAATAACAACAAATCCTCCACCACAAACATGCACAAAAGTGAGAAGTTTTAGAAAGGTCAACACACTTACAACAAGGGAGATCCCAAAATATGGCACAACAACAAACATCATACTAGCAACAAACAAATGAACAATATATTGCACTCCATTAGTAGAAGAAATAAATATTGATGATAACCACACCCACAAAAGATGAACTCTTAACAATAATGACATGCCCGATACAAGTAGTAGGAACACCTATTAAATATGGTGCATGATCAAAATGAAAGTTGCACAAAAAATAACATAGTCATAGATGACATGTCAATAACAGATGGATGAATAGGAGATGACACTCCATCAACAAAAGAAATGACAACTAACAACACACCCGCAACAAAAAAATTGTTAAGAACAAAAGGATCACCAACATCAAAAGAACCATGGATCCTTGTAGCAAACAATGCATGGGCGAGAAGAGGAGCGAGAGACATTTCAAATAAATCTTTTTAATTCATTCAATTTAATAAATTTTGAATATTTTTTAATGAAAACATATTGTTTACTTTTATTTTAAAAGTTATTTTATTTTTCTATTGTAATTAAGCTAGTATAGATATCTTAAATACATTCAAAAGATTGATTTTGATTTATTTTACTTGACTGATATTTTATTCTAGTAGATTTGTGAACTTAAAAACTTGATCATATTAAATTTTGTACATAAACAATTGTGAAAAATTAACTAAATAAGAAAACAACTATCTTAAATTATCTAAGTAAGAAAATATATACCTTAAATAAATAAGGCATGACTCTTATTATGTAAATTACCAAATAACTATTAACATTATCAAAAGTATGAATGGGTTTGATGAATGTCTTTCCATTTAGTTTGTCACTTCCTAGGAGAATCATAGGTTTAGGATTGGGGGCATTTACTTTGAAGTTAATGAGGATGTTATTGCCAATACCACTAGTCTTCCCACCAAAGGAAGAAATTGGAAGAAGCAAAGGCATGCTGGAAACAACAACAACCTAGCCCCATTCTTCAGGGATGGAGAAAAACTGGTGAAACTACATGGTGTTTTGATCGTGTCCCATCTCCTTGGAGCCAGGTATGCATAATGATCATGAAAAATTTCAATCTCAAAGACAAGTTTAAGGTCTATTATTTTTATCATTTCCCATTGCTAAACCATTTTTTCCACAATGCTTTAATTTGCTTTCCCTTCTTTCTATTGAACTCCCTTGATAATTCCATCAAGGATGCCCTCAAAGCTTCCAAAAAATCTGACAAGAACCTTGTTTTTCCCCATCAAGGCCTCATATTTAGGCTTTACCAGTTTCACCTTGCTTCGTGTCCTCCCAAGCCCCTTGCGGTCATGGATGTCCCTATGCACTCTGAATCCCCACCACTGATGACTAATTTGAAATCTCATGGAAAAAGAAAAAAGAAACACATTTGAATCATTGAGGTTGGTAAAGATGTTACAAAATCCCCCTACTATACTCTACCAAGTTCAATCTTGGCTACCCCTAAGGGGTCCAAAACCACTCCTACCACTTTTGGCCTTGCTCTTATTGGATTGTGTGAACTAAAACACCTTACTACTCCCTTGAGCTCTACTAAAAAAGGTAAATCTACCCCTCGGCTAAGAAGGATAAGCTCCAATATCAACCTCGCATTGGGGATGAAAAAGGGGTGGTAAACACTAATCCTCGTAGGTCTAATTAGCTAGAATGTAAGTCTATGAAAAAAGGGAAGGAGGCCATGGACACCAATGAGGACAATAATAAGGAGGTGGAGAAGACAAAAGACAAGGAGGATTTGAGCTACTCAGAGAAGACTACCAGTGCCCACTTAAAGAGTACCCTAGGGCCTCTGGGCTTGACCAAAGTTGTCCACCTATCGGAGGATGAGCTCACAACTAAGAATTCTCATCCTAACAAGGCAAATTATACCTATGAAAAATTAAATTCCACTACTATAGACTTGAAGTCTCTAAAAGTGAAGGTGACAAACCTAGAATAAAATTAGTGCATGTTTTAAGGTTTATTTCCAAAGTCATGCACAATTCAACTACTACTTTGTGATTAATATAGAAGAAGGTCTTGGGAAAAGACACTAAAGATGAAGGCAACTAAAAGGATTTTTTTTAAACTTCTTATTGAATATTGGGGAAAACTATTTGCCTAACCATCCAGTGGTTTAATTTTTTGTTAGTTTTTGTTTAAGTATTTTATGCTTGGATACTATTATGAAATCATTTACCATAAGACGAAGAGAATATTTTGCACACAATAATATTATATTTTATTTACATGTTCCACTTGTTCAATGGATTACATACTTATAGGAGTTTTGTTTCCTATATTATAGGAACAACTCACTAATTATTTGAGTTTTTTTAACTCAAACAAACAAACCTCAATATATAATTATTATCACATATGTAAATAGCTACGTGAGTTGTGTTAACAACTCACATTATATGAACACTAACAATACATTTCCCATTATTTCCCCCCTTCGTGTGAACATGGTAAGAACTCACACCCTACATCTACAGTAAGTTCAACTCTTGTGGCTCATGATCTCGGTTCAAAACAAAAGGCACTGATGAGCCTGAATAATGGCTCAATTTTGTCTATGACTTTTATGTTTTTACCAGTTCTGTCAAGGGTTCAGATATTGTTAGAGGTCTTAAGATTTTGTTAATGATGGTCCTATGTTGTTTTCCTAATCTTGACAAATGTGGGCATGAACTTATCCTTATACTTTCTTTTTGATTAAGTGGTGAAAGATGATAAGTAATCTTGCTATATGATGTATTCATATTAATCTTTTATGTGGTTAAGTAAATATTATTCTGGTATGAAATGGATATGCCTTTGTTTCGTACACACTAATGTCATGATGCAGGAATAAATAAGGGAGCAATAATGGTCAAAGCCTCACAACATGGGAGTTCATGTCAATTAACTGGATGAAGACAAAGTCATGCCAAGATGAGCATTGAAAGAGTCAACAAATGATTATTTACAACTCATGTGGAGTAATAAAGAGACTTTAATGTTCATTATTGTAGTAGAGTAGATCTAGGGGGAGGAGTTATGCTAGATTTCCTCTGTGTTAGAAACAACTTGATTGTTTCCTATTCAGAGTGTAACTCCCTTTCCTTTTTCTCATGTTGTAAGAAATGTGTCCTCCTAATGTCTTGGGAGTGGACTTGTTGTTAGTTAGAATCAATTAAGAATCTTCTTGTTATAAATAAAGTGCAGATATCCCTTCTCAGGGACTAAAACTTTAGATATTATAATTCTAGTTTTTAGTTTATTGAAGAACAGTTTCAGCTACATTATGATGTAACAACATCTTTTGATAAATAAGATAATATTCTAGTTTGCAGTACTTAGTTCAGCTTTGGGAGGACTCACCGAGGGGGGCCACTTAATAAGAACTCTAATATTCGTGTTCAATAGTTATTTTTCATGTAGTATTCAGTTGTTGTCCTGACGGTTGACTGTTCTTGTAGCCACTGGAAACTCCATCCCGTGACTGTTCCTATAGCCAAAGTAGACAAAGTAATTTAATGTTTGTTTGCCATGGATTAGATTGTTATTATTCATTTGAGCTTAGTTTAGATGATATTGTTAAGCATTTGAGTTGTTCACTTTTTATGCACTTTATTTTCAATACCATTTCCTTTTCAATTATATTTAGTGTGGCTACAATTGAGTCTCTAGTGCATATACTTTGCTGACCCATTTCAAGTATATGCCCCAGGTTGACAAAAAATGAGCCTTCATAATGATGAGACAACTATTTAGCATGGATATTCAATCCCTAAGTTATGGTTCTAGGGCCTAGCTATTAAAACCATTAAAAGGGACAAACATTTTTGGCACCGTTGTCAGGGATGGTATCAAACTAGGGAGTCTTTTGTAGTCATTTTTAGTTGTTGCTTATTTTCAGTAGTGCAAAAATTTGTTTTAAGGATAGCCTTTAGTTTGATAAAGTAACGACTAACTGCTATTATTAAGTTAGCATTGCATGCATAGAAGAAGAGATTCTTTAGGGAGATTTACTCCTAACGACCCTTATTCTGATAACCACCTATGTGAGCCCTACAATCAACCAAAAGAAGAAGAAGAGATAAATCCTTTAATTGATATATTTGCTAATTTCAATGATCTTGAAATTCCCTTTGGAGACCTAGTTGACCAAAATCTAGTTGACAATGCATTTGCTTTGATACTTTATCAAGCAAGGATAGTTGCACCAAATCAACCTAATCATGTAACCTTTGAATTCCCTATCACCGACCAAAATGATATTCATAATCTCAAGAACTTTCTTGCTTCTGTCCTTCCTAAATTTTATGGTTTAGTGATAGAGGACCCAGAGGCTTTCCTGTTTGAATTTGATATCCTCTGCAGGAGCTATGACTATACTACAAATGCTCATAGGCTTAAGTTGTTTCCTACCACTTCAAAGGAATCAACATTAAGATGATTTATGAGCTTAGGAAGGGATGTTGTGGACAATTGGGATGTTATGAAAGAAAAGTTCCTTCAAAACTACAAGGAATATTTCAAAGGAAGTGATATGAGGGGAGATGATTTCTTTAGGATGTAGCAGAAGGAATATGAGAGTTTGGGGGACTATATTTCAAAGTTCCTATTTAGCCTGAAGAAATCCCCACATCATGCACTTAATGAAGAGTCTCAAAGGTTTCTCTTCCTTAGAGGGATCAATGAAAGTTGCACAGAAGCCTTGGACCTAATGGGAGGAGGAGATATCACTCAAGTTCCTTGGGATGACATCAAGAAAATATGTGAGAATTACTCTAGAGAAGCTTCCAAGAAAGGAAGAGATTTCTAGTCTACTATGGGTAGATCCTCCAATAATGGAGTCTCAAGGATGAAAATCACTCATTTACTGTCAGATTTCAAGCAAGACATTATAAACAATATGGCTACTCATCTGGACACACTTAAAGCCAAGAAGAAGCATAAGGAGACAAAGGCAATGTTAGCAAAATATTGTCCTCACTGTAGACAAAAGAAGGATTGCAGATGCAAAATGGTAGGCAACATTGAGAGCAATAAAATTCCACCAAAATTAAAACCAATTGAAGGAGATGATGAACAAATGTTTTATATTGTACAAAGAAGGCCATGGGCTCCAAGACAAGGTATGCCACCAGACCCATTATCTTTTAGTGGTCCTCATTTAAATTCTTATGCTCCTAATAGTTAGTAGCAACCTTCTTACCCACAAAGTTATGTAAATTATCCCTCACCACGTTGGAATAATCCATGGCCCAACTACCAAAATTCTCCATCTCAATGGCAGCAACCCCAGGGAAATTGGCAGTGGATATCCCAATGGAGGGGATAACAACAATGGCCAAACCAATCTACTGGTTACCTTTAGCCACCTCCACAACAAACACTAGTGCCTCCTCCTAATACAAATACTAGTGCACCTAGACCTACTCAACTGCCAACACAACCTATTCCTAATCCTAACAACAAGCCACAACAATAACCTCTTTATTTTGTTGACCCAAACCAATATCTTACATATGTTTTCAATATAAATGATATACATCTTAGATCAGGTACAACTGTACTAGCACCTTCTCACCCAGTCATAACTAAATTACCTACAGAAGAAGTAGAGCAAGATAGTTTGCCTAGTCCACCTGTTCAACCAAGTCAAATAAATGGGTCAGAACATCTCCAAAAATTTGATACAATACCTCCATTTCCTCAAAGGTTAGAGATGGAAATAGAAAAGCAGAAAGATGAACCAACATTAAGCATGTTTTTGTTAAGATCCCTTTATTCCAAGCCATAAAGGATGTCCCAATTTATAGTAAAGCCATTAAAGAGACATGTTTAAAGAAACCAGGAAGGAAGAAAAAAGATCCACAAACAATGCATGCATTAGGTTAGTTAGTAGATATAATGCTTGGAAAGGTGAGTGTACCTAAGAACTCTAATCCTGGTAGTCCTGTTTTTGGGATTGTTATCAATGGAATCCAAGTCCAAAATGCCTCAATAGATCTAGGCATAGCTATCAATGTGATGATAGAAGATATCATATAACATCTCAAAATCACTAATTTAAGACCGACTCCTAATGCCATGCAACTAGCAAATAGTTCTACTGTTAGACCTGATGGTATGGTAGAGGACCTTATAGTAATCTTGGATTTTTGAGAATACCCAGTTGATTTTATGATTCTTTCTCCTAAAGCAACTCTGGGAGGATATCCAATTATTTTGGGAACCCGGTTGGCTACAACAAATGCCTTTATAGGTTGTCGGTCAGGAGATATGACCATTTCAAATCACATGACTAATAAAAATATGGCTCTTTATCCTCCAGCACAACCTCATCCTGATTTGGGACAACCAGTATGACCAAATATAGGAGAAGAAACTGATGAAGTTAATTCAATCACACAGCTTATGGTTATAGATAGGGATCCTTTATTACAAATCCAAGAGGAGAATGAAGTACTCTCCAACATCATTCAAAATTAGTATGGAGCAGATGAGCAACCACTTGGTTGTTCATCAAGCATTGCATGTCCATTGCAGACCATACTTCATGTTCCCTGTTCACCTAACTTTCTTGCAATTGAAGATTTACTTCATACATTGTTGCTACATGAAGTATAAATGCCATATTTTAGTGAAACATCTATGACTGAGTTGACTAAGCAAGTAGAAGTTTCACTAGACAAATGCTTGAACATTAATAGTAAACTCAATCACAAACAACATATGTCTTTGATAGAATCGCTTAACTCTCACAAGCAAGCATTTGCACAGAATTACCATGAAATGAAGGGTCTAGATCCTAAGTTGTGTACCCATCGAATCTATATCGAAGAGGATTGTAAATCGGTAAGGCAGGCACAAAGGAGGATTAACCTTGCATTAAGAGAAAGAGTAAAGGGAGAATTGCAAAAATTACTCGATCCATGATTCATTTACCCAATATCTAATAGTCAATGGGTATCACCTCTTTTTATAGTTCCTAAAAAGGGAGGAAAGTGGAGAGTCTATGTAGATTATAGAGAGCTTAATTTTGCAACTAAGAAAGATCATTTTCCACTCCCTTTTATAGACCAAGTGTTGGATTCTCTAGCAGGTAAGCAATATTTTTCATTCTTGGATGGTTTTAGTGTATACAATCAGATAAAGATTGCACCTGAAGACCAAGAAAAGACAACATTTACCTGTCCTTGGGGAACCTATGCCTACATGTACTCCCATTTGGATTATGTAATGCTCTAGCTACTTTTTAGAGAGTAGTCATAAGCATATTCTCAGATATCTCACATAATTGCATGGAGATCTATATGGATGATTTTATTGCTTATGGTGGCACTTTTGAGGAAGCATTAAAAAACTTGGAACTTTTTTTACAGAGGTGTGAAGATCACAATATGTCCTTGAACAATGAAAAGTGTTTTATGATGATGCAGGAGGGAGTAGTGCTTGGCTATTATATTTCACAAGCCAATATTCAAGTTGACTGCTAAGATTGAGGTAGTTCTCAGTCTTTCTACTCCTGTTAAACAAAAGGATGTCATAATTTTCTTGGGGTGTGCAAGCTATTACAGACAGTTTATAAAGGATTTCAGCACCATGACAGGTCCATCATTTAATCTATTAAAAAAAAGATGTTGAATTCCAATAGACACCACAGTGTGAGGAAGCATTCTCTAACTTAAAGACAACCTTGACTCAAGCACCTATTCTTAAAGGGCCCAATCAGGAACTTCCCTACCATATCCATACTGATGCATTATATTATGCTATTGGAGATGTCTTGGGGCAGAAAGAAGCAAATGTGGAGACTTCCATTTACTTCATCAACAAAATATTGCAAGGACCTGAATTCAATTATAGTGTCACTGAGAAAGAGATGTTAACCATCGTATATGCACTCAATAAATTAAAGCATTACATCATTGGTTATCAAATATTTGTTCATATAGATCATAGAGCTATTAAATATCTCATGAACAAACCTTCAATAATAGGTAGATTAGCAAGGTGGATATTATTGATGCAAGAATTAGATATAACCATTATTGATAAACCAAGGAAGGCAAATGTGGTAGCATATTTTCTATCTAGGTTACAAACCAAGGAGGATCCACAAGTCATTGATGACTCATTTCGAGATGAACATTTGTTCTCCATTTCTATTCAGACACCTTGGTATGTTGACATAGCTAATTACCTAGTTGTTAACATGATTCCTTCTCAGTTTTCACCAAAGGAGTAGAGATTACTTTTTTAGAAGAGCTTTAACTTCTCATGGATAGCAGGGTCATTATTTTATACTCAACCAAACCAAGTAATGAGAAGATGCGTAAGAGAGGATGAGACCTATGACATCTTGCATGCATGCTGTTGGAACCCTAAAATTTGCAATTTTTAGAATTCCAAATTCCAAGACAAGGAGCAAGAAAAATTCTAAATACATACATACATACATACATACATACATACATACATGTATGTATGTATGTATGTATGTATGTATGTATGTATATATATATATATATATATATATATATATATATATATATTGAATAGGTACAAGTAATATATTTTATATTTGTTGCACAATATGAAACCATAACATAAACACAATAATGGGCATAAAAAATGGAGTGTGAAGCACCAAAGGGGGTATTTACATCATTTAAAGACCATTTATCCATTATATACCCATAAAATAGCCTTAAAATACCTCTAATATGCCTAAACAACTTGTAAAGTGACAATTAATTACATAAACTAAGGCAATTTCAGGATTTGGAATTATTTTTATTTAAAAGGGGGGTGTCTTTTCACCCAAAGGGGTATGAAAACCATTCAAACACAAATATATGTGTGATGTAAAATGTAAAGAGAAAAAAAAGAATAGAGACAAGAGGTGGAGGCAATTTTGTACTTTTAAACTTTTTATCAAAAATTATACCAATTGCATTTTCTTTCTCATATGTGTTGAGAGTTAATATATTTTCAAAAGGCAGTTGCTTGTGATATTATCTAAAGGAGATAAGGTTATTTGTGTTCTTCCAGTGAAATTTTGTGTTTCATATTGTTGTAACGTCATAAATTGTATGCACTTGCTAAAGCAGTACAATTTAACACCTAGTTTAGCACCCGCCTTGGCGCAGTTGCATTTTGCATTACATTTCCCCTTTAGCACTTAATTAATCAAATTAATTAGGTCTAAAGGTTCTATTTCATCATCTTCTACATCATAAAGTCGGGCCCTTTCATTAAAGCGTGCCCCTTTCATTTTATTCCTCCAAGTCATCACTTAATCAAAAACCCTAATTAGGCCCTATTCTGAGCTTGGGGGCTTAATTTCGGGGGTCAAAACATCTCGAAATCACCTGTAACTTCGGGATTCTCTCTAAAATCATCATATCTGACTGCCCTGAAAATTTGGTGAAAAGTTGTCGGGACCGTGGCGCCCGGAGTGCACACGGTCCCGGACATTTTTCCCGAAATTTTAGGAGCGCGATCCAATCATAAAATAAAGCTTAACCCCAAGAAATTGGCGGGATATTCAATCTCTAGGTCAGCCAAAATTTGGAATTAAGACCTAGGGTTTCATACATAAGAGCTCTCTTTCTTCATTTGAAGGGATCAGAATTTTGTTTTTAGGAACCTCATATGCAGCGAAAGAGCAGATCTTTGAAGACTTCAACAACATTCAACATCCCTCTATCAAGAATTTATCAATTCCATTCATCCATTTAGGGCTTGGAAGACATTGGAGAACAATAGGAGATTACCGACTGAAGATTGGCTTGTACTCCTCCCTTGAGGGTTGGGTATGATTTCATATTGTTTTCATGTCTTTGCATAAGCTTCAATATCTCATTTATCCATGCTTTAGATCACTTTGCATCTTGATTTAGAGTATTTACATTATCATTAAAAGCAATTAGGGTTTACTTTCTAGGTTGCTCTAGTTTGCTTACTTGCATTTTAGATCTTGCACACACACAAGGTCTGCACACACATTACTTTTACAATACAACTTGGCTATTCGTGGAGGTGGAAATCACCGAAGCGGGGGTTTGACTAAGGCAAAACCCTATATAGCCGCCCAAACACCTTTTTCAGATATAAGTGCAGGTTTCGAGACTCAGACGACGCCGTAGGTTGCAGATCCGGAAAAAGCAGGTCGAGACAGCACCCCACACCAATTTGCAGAGCAGAATACCAGGACAGGGGCGTGGGGCGCCCTGGTCCTGTCAGGACAGGGGCGCTGGGCGCCCTGGTCCCTAGGACAGAGGCACTGGGCGCCCTGGTCCTCCTGACAGACAGCATTTCAGACAGTTTTCCAAAGTGCAAAACAGTGGTTTCAGGTGCAGTTTCAGGTGCAGAATCAGGACAGTGGCGCCCGCGCCCCCGTCCCGAACATTTCCACTCAGATTTTGACTCTGGATACGCATCTGCATTCTTGTTTTATCTTGGTATTTACAGCTTTACATTGTTTAAGTTCAATTATGCAATCTTGTTATTAGTTCATACTTGCATTTTAGGGTTAGGAATTGGACTTGCATAATCTTACCTTTCAATTACAACAAAGGAATAGAAACCCTAATAGGTAGCCTGTGGCTCTCTCTTTCACAAAAAGAAGTAGCCAATTGTGTGATACCTCTAGGCTCTTTCGTATTCCGTAATGTGTGACAAGAGGTAGGATTAGGACATGATAACCTAGTCTCGCTTTTTCCCCCACACATTTTGGTGAACCCGACGTGAATCTATCATTGCTTCCTCTTGCATTGCATTTGTTAGATCTAGATCTAGATTTAGTGTGTTTTCATTTCATTTTCATTAAAAAAAAAAAAAAAAAAAAAAGAGTGTGTTTCTTTGCATTGTGTGTTTAAATTTCATGCAACTTTTATTTGCAAAATGTTCATGCTTATGATGATTATTATGAGTATAGCCAAGATGAATTAGATGAAGCTTTAGATGAGTTTTTGAACCCTAAAGATGCCAAACCTTCATTTTACCAAAAACTCATAAACCTTGTTACTATGCCATTTCGTTGTGATGAGAAAGATAAGTTGAATGAGTCCTCTCAAGGGTACATTCCTATCAACTCTTCCACTAAATCTAGCAACATGGTTGTTTCCAACAATCCCCTCTATGAGGAGATGTCTCCTTTTGAATCAAAAGATAAACCTTTCAATAGATATGATCATGCTTTGTTGGATGATGCTCTTGATGACTTTGTGGCTTTATCGAAATCTTTAAACAAGAACAAGACTTCTAAATTAGTTAACATGATAAACTTGAATGAGCATAAAAAGCCTCTCTTTGAAGTCCAAGGAGCTTATCCTTCTCCCACCTTTCAAAGTCCTAAATCACCTCTCCTTACTGTCCAAGGAGGGTATGATCGTGATTCCTTTCGTACTCCGAATAAACCAATCATCACTGTGCAAGGAAGAAAACCTGTAAGTCCTTATAGTTATGCCAAGCAAATAACTAGAGAGAGCTATCATGCGGTTGCCCATACTTATCATACCAGAAATAATAGGCAGCCTAGTCCTCCTCTTGTTATCCCAGTTTCCCTTCCGAATCCTCAACTGATTCTTCCACAAGCTCCCCGTATTTCACAAGTTCTTAGTATGGAATATGATCTCATAGAACAACTTAAAGCTACCCCTGCTAAGATATCACTTTGGGATTTGATTCAAACTTCTTCCACTCATCATGGAATGTTACAAGATGCCTTGAAAGATTTGAATGTTCCTCCACCGAATACATCTAGTAATATAGCATCTTTGGTTAACTCTGTGATGAATCCTAAAGCTCAAATTGTGTTTACCCAAGATGAGTTGCCTACTAGTGAAATTCAACATCAATATGATCCCTTGATGATTGTGGTTATCATGAAAGACACTGCTATAAGGCGAACACTAGTAGATAATGGCTCTAGTCTTAATGTGTGTAGCATTAATCTTTTGCATAAGATGAATGTGGATACATCCTTAATTGAACCGGATTCTCGTCCTATTCGAGGCTTTGATAATGTGGCTAAAACTTCATTAGGTACTATCACCTTACCCATCACAGTGGGGCCTGTTACTTTGCCTACTCCTATCCATGTTATGTCGAGAAATCTAACGTACAACTTGCTACTAGGGAGACCTTGGATTCACAGTATGCAAGCTGTCCCCTCTACATTGCATAGACAAGTTAAATTTATTTATAACAATAAGACATATACCTTGATAGGTGATACTAATTTTCAAGCTTGTTTGCAAACATCTACTTCCAAGGGTGGTTCTTCTAAGCCGTCCTCATCTAGTGATGACTCTTTAAATAAGATACCTATCGGTGAATCCTCGCTCTCCGATGATCAAAATTCTTCGGATGAGTCTGGAGCTCTTGAAGAAGATTCTTCTCGACTTGAAACTACACATAAGAAGGATTCTGATCCTGGGAAGATCCTCGAAGAAGACGATTGGGGATCCCTTGATTTTAATCCTACCTTTGTGGGTGAATATAAGGTTCCTTCTAGAGAGCTTAAAGTTGAAAAGAAGGAAGAAGCTAAAAATCAATCAATCTTACCCGAACCTATGAGTAATAATTTTGTGGCCCCTTCTCAAACTTCTTCTCCTCACACCTCTAATTATGAAGAGTTTGATTCTTTGTCTTATGAAAAACCACCTTCTCTTCCTGAAATGGCTGATCGTTATGGTCGTGGTTTTCACATTTTTGCTAAGCATGGGTATCATGGAAATGGTTGCGGTGCTCATGAACAAGGGATAAAAGTTCCTCTAGAGACTAATTTTAAGAGTTCTGCCTTTGGACTTGGCTATAATCTCTGCAAGCGCACTAAAGCTTCTAAAAGACCATGCATTAGTGTTAATGTTATTTCTACATCTCTATCAATGCAACACCCCGAGTACATTGATGGAGATCCTTCGTGTGCTTGTGCTTTTGATGTTTTCCCTACCGATGATGCTTTAGCTGAATTTTTAGGAGCATATGACACTCTTCCTCATTATCATCACAATAGGGGACTCCCTTATTGTTTGAACACTGAAGCCTACTTTGGAAAAGGGACGGATAATGATGAGATTGTGAAAGAATTCCCTCAGCTAAAGGATACTCCTCAACAAAGTAATCTTCTCATAAGTGACACCACTAATGTTAAGATGGATCCTTGCAATGAAGAGAAAGTTATTAAAATTGGAAAATGTTTGGATGGAGAGGAACAAAAACAATATGAAGATTTATTGCATGAATTCCCCAAGATCTTTGCTTGGACATACTCTGACATGCCTGGTATAGATCCTAAGATTGTTACTCATAACATTGTCTTAGTTCCTGATGCTAAGCCCGTGAAACAAAAGATTCGAAAAATGAATCCTAAGGTAGCTTTGCTTGTTAAGGCTGAGATTGAAAAGTTATTGGAGGCTGGATTTATCTGCCCTATTGATTATTCCCCATGGATTTCAAATATTGTCGCTGTGGCTAAACCAGATAACAAAATAAGAACGTGTACCGACTTTCGGGATCTAAATAAGGCTTCTTTAAAAGATGATTTTCCTCTTCCAAACATTGACATGATAGTTGATTCTACGGCAGGACATGCCTTGTCATCCTTCATGGATGGTTTTTCAGGATACAATCAAATTTTTATTAACCCTCAAGATCAATTCAAAACCGCTTTCACTACTCCTTGGGGTACGTTTTGTTGGATAATGATGCCTTTTGGACTTAAAAATGCTGGTGCAACTTATCAACGAGCGATGACCCTTATCTTTCATGATTATATGCATAAGATTTTAGAGGATTATGTTGATGACATTTTAGCCAAATCCTTTCTTCGCATGGATCATATTAAAATCCTTCGTCAAATCTTTGAAAGGATTCGTAAATATCACATGCGCTTGAATCCCCGAAAGTGTGTTTTTGGTGTGGATAGTGGAAAACTATTAGGATTCATAGTTTCGCATCATGGGATTGAGGTGGACACTAAGAAAATAGATGCTATTGTCAACATGCCACCTCCTAGAAATGTGTTTCAACTTAAAAGCTTACAAGGAAAGATTCAAGCTATTCGTAGGTTTGTATCTCAACTTGCGGATCGTACTTTTCCTTTCACTCAACTTCTCAAAAAGAATATCACTTTTCAATGGAATGAGGATTGTCAGCAAGCATTTGAAGATTTAAAAATGTATTTAACTAATCCTCCTATCCTTCGACCGGCTGAACCTTCTAAACCTTTCCTTATTTATACGGCTGCATCCTCTCATGCTCTTGCAGCATTATTGGCACAACATGATAAAGATGGTAAAGAATGTCCGGTTTATTACATAAGTCGTACCTTACTCGATTATGAGACCCGATATTCTGCGATAGAAAGACAATTCTTGGCCTTGGTGTTTGCGACTCAGAAATTGAGACATTATCTCTTAAATTCAGAAGTCCAGGTCATGGTAAAGTTTGATTCGTTGAAGCATCTTTTCTCTAAAACTGATTTATCAGGACACCTAGCTAAGTGGGTTATGATGTTAACTGAATTTGACCTTAAATTTGTTTCACAAAGAGCAATTAAAGGGCAAGCGTTGACTGATCACCTAGCTGAGGCCCCTTCACCTTTCTCCTTCCCTAACCCTAAGTCTTTTCCTGACGACTTCATTCTTTCTATAGAGAAAGATGAAACTTGGGAGTTATACTTTGATGGCTCTAAGTGTCGTACAGGATCGGGGGCAGGTGTTGTTCTGATTTCTCCTACAAAGAAACCCATTCCCTTATCCTATCGTCTAAATTTCCTGTGTACCAATAACATTGCTGAGTATGAGGCTCTTATAGCGGGAATAAAAACAGCCTTAGCTCTGAACATAAAACACATACATATCTATGGAGATTCGCAATTGATTATAAGACAAGTAACAGGAATATATCAAGCAAAACAAGACAAGTTATCACAATATAAAGACCTTGCTATCTCTTTGTTACAAAAATTTGATTCTTACACCATAGAACCTGTTCCTCGAAAAGATAACCGACATGCGGATGCAATGGCATGTGTGGCTTCTCTTGTATCTTTAGAGGACCCTGTGGTTGATCTTAAATTTGTTATTCACAACCTTATTTCTCCAGCTATTGTAGACGATCCTAGTCTGGTAACATGTTGTGACTTTATAGACTCAGATGAATGGTACTCGCATATCGTAAGATATTTGACCGATGGTACCTTTCCTGATTCTGCTAATAGAAACACTAGGGCTAGAATCCGCAAGTTGTCTACTAGATATATCATTCTTTCTAATGTCCTTTACCGAAGGGGTTATGATGGTCTTCTCCTTCGCTATCTTAACAAATCAGAAATCCTCGTTGCTCTTGAAGAGGCACATTCAGGTGCCTGTGGGGGACATTTTGGAGGCAAATCCTTGGTTCATAGATTGCTTCGTATGGGATACTATTGGAAAACTATGTAGAAGGATTCCTTTTCATTTGTTAAGAAATGTCATCAATGTCAACAACATAATAATATGATTCATGCTCCTGCCCAAGAACTCCGTTCTCAAGTAGCTTCTTGGCCTTTTTCCGCATGGGGTTTGGATCTTATTGGTAAAATCTCTCCTCCTTCATCTCAAGGACACACCTTCATTATAACCGCAATAGATTACTTTACAAAGTGGGTAGAAGCTATTCCCCTTCGCTCTACCACTGCTGAAGTGATTTGTCAATTTCTTCTAGAAAACATCATTTCTCGATTCGGGATACCTTCTACTATAATCTCAGATAATGGGACATCATTTAAGAACAAGGACGTGAGGAAATTCCTCGAGAAGTATCATATCAAACATCAATTTTCTACACCATACTATCTGTAGTCACATAAATCTGTCCACTTAATTAAATGAATACTTAGTATTTATTTGATTATTTAACCATCAATTAATAATTAATTAAATTAATATTTAATTAATTCATCTTAACCCTATTCTCCTATTAATTAAATAAATTATTCAATTTATTTGATTTAATTCACTTAACCAAATTCAGACCATTAATTAAATAAATAAATCATATTTATTTAATTAAATCTTCTCTCACATTTAAATAAATTAATATTTATTTAAATCCCCCAAAATCCCACCTCTCACATTTAAATAAATAAATCATTTATTTAAATCACCTTTATCCTCCACCCACTTGTATTTGCCTACAAAAGCAAGTTGCACAATTATTTTAAATAAATAATTTATTTAAATCACCTTTATCCTCCACCCACTTGTATTTTCCTACAAAAGCAAGTTGCACAACTATTTTAAATAAATTATTTATTTAAAATCCTATTTATCCTCACCCACTTGAAACCTTTAATGGTTTCCCTTAAAGTAGTCAAACTTGATGGCTTTAAAGTCTTCAAACTTGATGGCTTCCTTCTATAGTCTTCTTAAGACTTTAATGGTTTTCCTTAAAGTCTTCAAGCCTTTAATGGTTTCCCTCAAAGTCTTCAAGCATTTTAATGCTTTATCTTCATTTTTCTCATTTAAATAAATTAATATTTATTTGAATATTTATCCAAATGCAAATTACACCATTTAATTGAAATAAATGATTTTATTTTAATTGAAAATACCAAAATTTCTCCCACTTGCATTTTCCTACAAAATCCACTTGTATGCCTAAACCCCTTCTAGATTCTTCTAAACCCTTCCTAATTAGCCTAATCCATCCCCTAAATATTGTCACATTCCTAAGCAAATTGGAGTCACTTCTCAAAGACTCCAAAGTCTTTGAAAAGCAATTAATGCTTTGTGTGTTCAACAAATTAACCCTCAAAGTCTTGGATAACCTTTGAAAGCTTTCAACCTTCAACCACTTAATCTCCAAAGTCTCCAATAACCATTAATGGTTAATTCAACCCTCCCACATGGTTAAAACATTTGTTTTGACTCAACCTCTACCCAACCCAAAGGTCTCCAAAGGTCTCATCAGGCCATTAATGCTTTGACCATGATTATCTCTTAATCATTTGCACAAAGGTTTATCCTTGCATTAACTCCTAATCCAGTGGGTAATCTTAATTTAGACTTGACCCTTACCTTCTAGATAACCATGAGGTCTTCTCAGGCCTTTAATGCCTCCAACCTCTTCTCTCAACCCAATCCTATGTTGAAACTTGTCACCATTTTATTGGTGCCAATTGTGCACATGGATCCCCAACTTTCAATCCTAACCCTTGTTAAGATTGCTCAATCTTAACCCTTCATTTCTCCATTTCTTCTATAAATAAAACCCTTCTCCTCAAGCAAAAAGAGAAGCATTTTAGAGTATTGTTGTTATACTGGCATTAGCATAGAGCTTTTTCATAGCATCACTATCTACTCTTGTATAGTATTTGCTTATCATATTCAACCATCTTGAATCTCCATATGACATCCATGGCTAGTGCTAAAAGCTGAGAGCTACACTCATTTGGGACTTGGAGAGGAGAGGAACAAGGGAGGAGCAACTATGAGCATCTTGATTAGCTATTTCATTCTATGTTTATATGCTTTCTATTTCATGCTTAATATCTCTCTTGATATGCCTGTTTAGGATAATCTTTTGTTGCTAACACTAACGTTTGTTTCTTGTGCTCTTGTGTGTGTTGCCATCAAACAGATTTTCTAATCCTTTTTGCAGAGCATCATTTGGTGAACCCGACGTGAATCCAAACACCAAAAAGATCATTTTTTTTTTTAACCAATAACATGTTTGAATGTTGAAAATGTCACACAGGTTGCGATTTTGACACTGTTTTGGTGCGTTTGGCATTATTTTGGCGCTATTCCCCCTGTTTCAGTGCTTTTCCCTTCTCTGTCTTTCCCTTTCTTTTAATACGTTTGTGTTAAATGGTGCCTCTGTTCAAACGCAGACTAGCGCTATTGTAACAAAACGTTGTACAAATCACCTTGTAACCAAAAAAAAAAAAACCAAAAAAAAAAAAAAATTAGGCTTGTTGAAGCCCACCAAATAGGCGGATTTTACTAACTATTTTTCTCTTTTGTGCAGATTTAAATTAGATTAAAAAGTAGATTTATATTTTTTACTAACTTGTTTTTTGAAGTTGGTTTTAAAAATGAATTCACTTTTTATTTTGGTTTAAAATTAACTTCACATTTCAAATTTGGGCTTTTAAAAAAGAATCACACATTTGTTTGGGGCTCTTAAAAAGAATTTCATTGTTCAAAGGTAAAAAGAACCACAAACTTATACAAAAACAACTTTATTTTTTTTGCAAGTTAGGAAACAAACTTCGTTTTGGTGCTTAAAATCAACAAGGCAAATTTTATTTCTTGCATCAAGATAAAACTCACAATCCACACTTCCATTTTTGGTGCAAATAAAATTCACAATCAACTTGTCTCATTTTCAAAGCAATTTTCCTTCAAAGCAAAACGTGTTTTTCATTAAGTTGACCAGGATTTTCAAAATTCTAGATTACAAAACACATTGCCTTTGAAGTTAAAAAGAACACCATGACTGTTGGAGCAACATCTCCAAATAGTTAGATCATATTGCCATGATGGATTAAAAAGAACAAGTGAATTTCATGTTTGGCATGCTTGTGCACAAAAGTCAGTCGAGTGGACCTACTTCTAACACACACTATCCTCTCCCTTGGCTCTCGTGGTCCTAGGTGCAAGAGAAAAGTGTTAGTAACACTCAAAATTTTATTTTTTTAAGAGAGGCCTGCCAAGGGATCGATACTCTTGGGAACGACCTCGAGCGGTAAATCCTTCGAGCCGCTATAGAAATCAGGTGAGAGCGAAAGCTGTAGCCTTGGGTATAGCTGTTCCTACAGTGTAACTGGCCGAAAGGACAAATGGGCCCCACCACCAGTTACAAGGCTCTTAAGTGAGTCACTGCAGAATGAACTTATGTCCAAAGCCATCGAACATGACTAAACACCTTTAAGTAGTAGCTCACCCGTTCTATTGATTGAGGATATTTGAGATACAATTTAGTGCAAGAGCATAGAAGGTTTTGCTCCCAAGATACTCACCATACATATTTCCTTGAGTAGAAACATAGCTTTTTGAAAAGTCACTTGTGACTTGATAAAAGTGGTGACTCCCCCATCATAGGGATCATCTATTTGTTATGCTCGTGCAAGACTTAGTATATCACATCCTTACCTGCCACGGCGAGATTCATAAGGTATGTAGTACCAAAGTCGAAGAAATATCAAGATGTGGGCTAAATTTATCACAACTGGCCACTTGACCTTAGGGATAAAAAGTGTTTGAAGTGTGTTCGTTTTACAGACCTAGTGCAAATTGAGCCGACTTCAGGCTTTGGAAATACACCTTAAAATAAATCTAAAGGAAGGGTCAAAAACAAGTCCAAGGATTGGGTTGATCTAGACCCATACTCATTTGTGCCTTTGAGGCTACAATTTTGTGTTTGTGTGCTTGCTTTGTTTTCTTGTCAAAGAAAAATCAGAAAATCAATCCCAAAAACAAAGTATTCATCCAACATCTGTCAACACAACCAAAAATACCAAAAACAAAGTGCAAACAACACAGAGTCACAAAATTTATGACCATTCTTCACATCTTGCGAAAGAAGAAGTGTCATCAGAATATCACCTTGAAAAGGAGACCACTAAGCTCAAAGGCTTTGATCAAAAGGAGGAAATTCTTCTATCTCAATAGACAAATCTTTGTCTCACATAGAGTCTTTCTACATCGCATGCGTCTCTATCTTCAAGGTAAAACAAACGAGTTTGATTCAGAATCACTGAACCGCAGAGCTTTTATGCAATATAGAGCTCTGAGTTATCACAAAAATCAAGGAGGAAAGATTAATCCCAACTTCTTCCCAAACATCTTTATCACCTACAACACAGCTCGAGAAGTGCCACCAACGCCTGAAAGGGAAGAGGTAGAGTTTGTCCCATCTGTGACACAGAGTTTTTATTGAAGTTGAAAACAAAAACATCCATCATCTCACTCATACATCATCACTTCATCATCAATCCATCCCAACTCTCAAAACATTAAGAGGTTCTTGTCCCAAGATTCTTTTTTAGATATTGCTTGAAATCAAAACACATCACATCACTTTTTAGATTGTTTCTACATCTAGGATAAGCTCATCCTAAGAGACACATCTACGCAGGTTAAAACTAGTTCATGAGTGAATCCTCTCATTGCTAGGTAGTTAAATCTGTAACACATCTCAGATTTCTCTGCACCTTATCACATCCAAACTTATCAAACAAACAAGCAAATCAAAGAAGGAATTTCGGTTACATCTACCTTAAAGTGCTAGAGATCCACATACAACACAAATCACCAATCATCAATCTTTCATTTCATCACCAACTCATCATCATCTTCAATCAACTTCAAAACAAACTTGCAAACAAAATGGCTCAAACCCGATCGCGATCAAGGCAACGAGAAATAGAAATTGAGGAAGAAGAGGACAATCTCAATGAATTTCAAGAAGCACTTGGAGGAAATGTAAATGATGAAAACCCAAGTACTCCTACTCCGTCAACAATCGAAAGGGTTCAGCATAACCCTCATTTTAACAGATTATTTGATGAAATACTAAGGAGCAATGCGGATGCTCACTTTTTAAGACTCGCTCAAGAAGGAGCCAAACTCCCCTCTGACTTTGATCTTGCCCAATTAAGACAAGCATCAGAAAGACAAAGTCGCCATGAGGAGGAAAGGCGTAGAGATCCCATCAGATATAACATCCCTCGAGGTAACCCACCACCTCCTCCTCCAAATGAAATGGAGATGTTGCGGCAACAAGTCGAGAATCTCGCCCAACAACTTCATAGTGGTGTTAAGACCAATCAATTCTCACTTAACGACATTTGTCCCTATCCGTTTGATAGGAATCTTTATATGCCACCCTTTCCACGCGGGTTCGAAACACCAAAATTCGAAAAATATAGAGGAAAGGGAGATCCCCGCGATCATGTCCGAGAATTTCATTCCGCTTGTCTCGAAGTTGCATATGAAGACACATACTTAATGCGCCTTTTTCCCCAAAGCTTGGGAGGAACAACCACATCATGGTTTTCCCGACTTACAGGAGGCATTAGAACATTTGAGGAACTCATCCAGAAGTTCCTATCTCATTACTCTTATAACATTGAACGTGACATCACCATGGCTGATCTATGCAATACCAAACAAAAACCAGGTGAACTATTCTCAGTATTCCTGCAACGATGGCGCCAAATGTCTAGCAGACGTTCTCTTCAGTTACCTGAACGAGAACTAGTGGAAATTTTCATTTCCAACTTAAACGAAGAAATGGAATTTCACCTGGATGTCAAAGACACAGACTCCTTTAACAATATGATCACCAAAGGTATAAAATGTGAAAGGGCACTCATCAAAAAAGGACTCATCAAAATCTTTAATGAACCAAAAGATGGTCCTCGCCCGCGCTTCAATAGCGATAAACCGAACTTCTGGAACAAGAATAAGAATATCGTCAACGATGGAGTTGTGGATGCTCGGACTATCCAAAATGCACAACCTGTGGTTTGGTTTGCAGGACAAAATCCTCCACCTCAAAATAACACAAATGTTCCTCTTAATCAAGGTCGCATCACATCTCATGATGAACCACGACCTCGTCCACAAAAACAAAAACGCACATACACTCCCTTAGGGGAACCCATTGAAACAGTGATGCAACAACTCATTTCTCAGAATTTGATCACTCTACCTAAGTTATCAAACTATGAGCCTCAAGTCAAACCAGCATGGTGGAAAGATACTGAACACTGTGAGTTCCATCAAGGAAGAGGACACAAGACAAGTAATTGTCACTGATTGAAAGATCTCATTCAAGATCTTATTGATCGAGGAGAAATTGAGATTGAAGGACATGATCCAAAAACGACAAATAATGATCACCTGATGTTCAAGAATCCACTTCCATCACAAGATCAAAGGGGTCCTTCCACTTCCAGGCGAGGCACCGATACCACTGACTATACGCAAGCTGCGTATAACTACACTGTAAATCACCTATATGATGCCAGTGAACAAATTGCAACTATAACCTTCAAAAATCCCACCTCAAATTGCAATGTTGTTACACGTCGCGGCAAAGTTACCATAAAGGCAGCTCCACAGGGCACCACCTCTGTCCCGAAGCAATACAATCTTGTGGAACAATTAGACAAAACCCTTGCACTTATATCCATTTTGGAGCTTTTGCATCTGTCACCCTCTCATAAAACAATCTTGGATCACGCACTCCAAGAGGCGTCAGTCCCTGCAAACCTAAACACGGACCAATTTCAAGCCATGGTTGGAACTCTAAAGTCATCACCTTGTCTCACTTTTTCCGAAAGTGACAACTCTTCGTTCCAACAACCTCATAACGCCTCACTCCACATTGAAGGCTTTGTCAACCAACACAGGATCAAGCGAGTCTTGATAGATAATGGAGCAGGCCTAAACATTTGTACACTACAGTTGGTCACAGCATTGGGATATGCAATAGAATCAGTGGATCCTCGCAAGAAGATCACCATCAAGGCCTATGATGATGCAGAGCGTTCATCCAAAGGAGCTGTGGTACTACCAATCCGAGTGGGCCCTGTGGTAAAGCATATCATTTGTCAGGTTCTGGACCTTCCTCTGCCATATAATCTATTATTAGGAAGACCTTGGATACATGCCATGCAAGCCGTTCCATCTACCTACCATCAATGTATCAAGTTCCCACATAATGGTGCAGAGATCACAATCCTGGGTGATGCAAATCCCTTTGCATTTTGCCATAATATCAACCATCAACCAGAGATTACTGTTCCTAATAATAGGGAAGCCATTTCCTCCACATCATATGTAAATCCCGCCTCTCTTGCTAGTTCAAACACCCCTATACCCAAGCAAGAAAAGCTTAAGATGAAAGTAGCAGAGGAAGGTCCTGGAGAATACAACTTGAGTCAGCTCTTTTGTGTGGGACAAATGCCCACTTCTCCTAGAACACATGGTAAACCACAGCAGTTACTCCAAAAACCCATAGTCACGCCCGCATGTGCCTTAACGCCTTTCATCCTTGGAAAGACTCAAGAGGAAGAAACACAAGATGAGGACCTAGCGGACTGGATCTATAAAGATCCCATCACCACTGACAAACCGCAAGTTACACTTCCTACGGAACAATATGGCAAAGGCCTCCTCATTATGCAAAGAATGGGATATGATGGTCAGAGTGCTTTGGGATACTGCAAACAAGGACGACACGAACCTCTACTACCAGAATTCAAGCCCAAAGGTAATACAGGCCTTGGCTTTGAAAAAGAGATCCTTCCTAAACTCAGATTCAAAGGAAAATCCAGCAAACCATTTTGCCCACCTACTGCAAAGAGGATACCTTTCATAATCAAAGCACCATCAAGCACTATCCCCACTGCCCCCTCAAGGCTCACAACTCCACCATCACCAATGTCACTCATCCCATCAAACGAACCAGTAATCCTATCAGCAACACCATTTGTAGCAGCAACTGTATCAGAACCTGCAGCAACATCTATGGCACCAGTAGTTCCAGCAGAAACCACTGAGTCACCATTACCAATACTTCCAGTAACAAATCCTTTAAACCCCATCATGGTTCCTGCAGCACCGATCACTACAAAGATACATAAACCAATCACACCTGCCGTGTTTAACTCCAAAGACATCCCAGTATGGTATAGCAATCGGATGCTGGAGAGTGATTCAGAGACCGACTCACATGAGTGGGAATTCGATTCAGTGCAACTTAACACTTCAGATGAGGAAGACACATCACCACCTCCACCCTGCAAAGACATCCCTGTTTACGGAGAAGCACAGATAAAGACCACTTGGGTACCTGAGCTGGAAACATCTTCCACAGACCCTACGTCTCATCCTACGCCTGATTCTGACAGGGAGAGTACCATCAACGACCTTCACCACATTGTCTTAACCCTCACTGATACATCTCCCGCACTTAACTTAATCGATGAAGTAATGCCCATTATCCACCCTGAACTCGTCGAATGGAACCAACCAAATCCCCCATGTCTTGACCTCTTCCAAAACGATGAGGCTATCATTGACTTTTTGGAATTAAGGGATAATCTACCAAGCGGGGATCACAAAGCTGGATTCGCCATTGAACTTAATAGCGCAGCATACTTCGGGGCGGATGCCAAACCCTTCAGCTGCAAAAATATAACATTAAAACATGGATCTTCTAGTGAAAACCACACTGTGGCACTGTTTGATCCAACAAAAGTAAAAAGAAAGAGCGTATCCAACGGTGAAAACCTCTCTGAGGCGCCTAAGGATGAAGGGTTTGACATTCTCCCTGCTAATACACAACAGGAACGATCAACGATCCTCATTGAGGAGACCAAAGAATACAATGTGGGGACTCCTGAAAACCCTCATATCATACATCTGGCATCTCTTCTCACTCCAGAGGAACAGCCTCAATTTATAGAGTTCTTCCAACAGCGTCAGATCAACTTTGCATGGTCATATGCAGACATGCCTGGGCTTGATTCTGATTTAGTCATGCATCATCTCACAGTAGCAAAAGGAGCCAAACCTGTCAAGAAGAAGCTTCGTAAGATGCATCCTCAGATTGCCGTGCTAGTCAAAACAGAACTCAAGAAACTCCTGGATGTTGGTTTCATTAGACCAATTGATTATGCAGAATGGATCTCCAACATTGTACCAGTTGGCAAACCAAAAGGGGGCATCCGCATTTGTACAGACTTCAGAGATCTGAATAAGGCATGTCCTAAGGATGACTTCCCTCTACCAAATATCGACATCATAGTAGATTTGACAGCAGGACATGCCATGCTTTCACTCATGGATGGCTTTTCGGGATACAATCAAATAAAGATCGCACCAGAGGACCAACATAAGACAGCCTTCACATGTCCATGGGGCACATACTGCTGGAATGTAATGCCTTTTGGTCTAAAGAATGCAGGAGCGACCTATCAAAGAGCAATGACCACCATCTTCCATGACATGATGCATACTATAATGGAAGATTATGTGGATGATTTACTAGCAAAATCACTTACTAGAGAAGGACATCTTCACATCTTAGATAAAATATTTGATAGACTGGAACAATACCATGTTCGACTCAACCCAAAGAAATGTGTCTTCAGAGTGACCTCCGGGAAGCTTCTAGGATACATTGTCTCAAGCAAAGGTATTGAGGTCGATCCAGCAAAGGTTAAGGCAATCATGGACATGCCACCTCCAAGGAATATCAGTCAGCTAAGGACACTACAAGGACGGCTTCAATCCATCCGCAGATTCATTGCACAATTGGCTGATAAGTGTCACCCATTCACACACCTGCTACACAAGAACATCCGCTTTCAGTGGGATGCCCGATGCCAGCAAGCATTTCAGGCGCTTAAAGACTATCTCATGAATCCACCATTGCTGATGCCACCAGATCCAAGTAGACCGTTGTTACTTTATATCTCAGCAACAAGTACAGCATTGGGTGTACTACTGGCACAACATAATGCAGAAGGAAAAGAGTGTGCTATTTACTACATCTCTCGCACACTTGTGGGCTATGAACTCAATTACACACCTATTGAGCGAGCTTGCCTAGCAGTAATCTTGGCAGCCACCAAACTAAGGCACTATCTGTTAACACACAAGGTACAACTCATTGCAAAGATTGATCCACTCAAGTATTTACTCAGCAAAGCAGCATTGACAGGTCGCTTAGCCAAATGGGTGATGATTCTAAGTGAATTTGATATTGAGTACGTGGACCGTAAAGCTATCAAAGGGCAGGTCATTGCAGATCAGTTGGCCGATGCACCTCTCATAGGTGATCATCCTCTCATTTCCAATTTTCCAGATGAAGAGATATTCATGATCACAGAAGCACAGCCATGGAAATTATACTTTGATGGTTCATACACTAGGCACGGCTCGGGGGCAGGCATTCTGTTTATCACACCTCAAGGTGATAGCATCCCGAAGTCTTACAGGCTCACATTTCCATGCACAAACAACATAGCAGAGTATGAGGCCTTGATCACAGGACTCAGATTAGCCATACAATGGAAATTAAAAGAACTGCAAGTATATGGCGATTCCCAACTAGTCATTCGACAAGCAACAGATGAGTATCAGACCAAAGATGATAAACTCATGCCATACAAGCAAATGGTGGACAATCTAAAGACATCATTTACTACTATCACTTTTGAGCAGATACCAAGAGATCAGAATCGAGCTGCTGACGCTATGGCTACCATCGCATCTCTACTAGATCTTCCACAGAATTCAACACGCTACGAGTTCTTGGTAGAACAACTTTGGATCCCCGCTTATGATATCCCCGAATCTGAAATGATATGTTGCCTTGTTGGTTCTGAATCCCCATGGTACGGTGAGTTCTACACCTATCTCCGCGATCATACCCTTCCTCCCAACCAATCAAATAACCAACGTAAAACCTTCATTCGCCAAACTGCTCGATATACCATTATTGCCGAAACCCTATACCGACGCAGTCTTGATGGTACTCTCCTTCGATGTCTAGAACAAGGTGAGATAACAAAGGCTTTGGAAGAGGTACATGAAGGAATTTGCGGGACTCACTCAAGTGGTCCATCACTAGCCAAGAAGATCATGCGAGCTGGATACTATTGGCCATCTATGGAAAAGGATTCCTACTACTTTGTCAGGAAATGCAAGAAATGTCAAGTTCATGGCGACCTGATACATGCACCAGCACAGGAACTACAACCAATCACAACACCATGGCCTTTTTGTCAATGGGGTCTTGATCTTGTGGGTAAAATCCATCCATCTTCATCCAATGGCCATAAATTCATTATTACCGCCACCGAATATTTCACCAAGTGGATCGAAGCTGTTCCACTTACCCAAGTCACTGGCAAGCAGATCGCCTCATTCATCCTCAATTACATCATCTGTCGGTATGGTGTGCCCATGTCCATTGTCACAGATAACGGTCTTCCTTTCAAAAATCAGGATGTTCGTGAGCTTTGTGAGAAATTTCATATCCAACACCGCTTTTCCACTCCCTATTACCCACAAGGCAATGGTCAGGCCGAAGCATCCAATAAAAACATATTGAGGATCCTAAAGAAGACAGTCAATGATGCCGGCCGTGATTGGCATGTTCAATTGAATCCAGCGCTATGGGCATATCGAACTAGCATTCGGACCCCTACAGGTGCAACTCCTTATTCATTGGTCTATGGTGCCGAAGCTATCTTACCTATTGAGGTTGAGATACCATCATTACGAGTTTCCTTGCATAATCTCATTGATGATGAAGCATACAGAGTATCTCATCTTCAGGACTTAGAGTTACTAGATGAGAAGCGACAAGCTGCATACAATCACCTCAAAGCCTATCAGCAGCGCATGAGTAGAAGCTACAATCACCGAGTTAGATCTCGTACATTTGAGGTAGGTGATCTTGTTCTTCGAGAAAATCCTCGCAACCAACCAAATAGAGAACATCAAGGCAAGTTTGAATCAAACTGGCTGGGCCCATATGTTGTCACTGCTGTATTCGGGTCCGGGGCATATCAGTTGGCTACTTCAGAAGGAGAACCGCTTGTAGATCCAATCAATAGCATGCACCTCAAAAGATTTTATACCTAAGGTGTACAGAGCATCAGGCTCCCCTACATATCAGAAAAATACCAAAAACATTCAGAAAATGTCCTGAAGAAAATACAAAAACATTCAAAAAAGTAAAGAAAAATCATGCATCCAAACGGTGAACAACCACTCCGGTGGCACCTTGGGTAAGTACGATGGCGAAAACCTGGCAAACAGGCGCCACTCGTAAAGGCTATGACTCCATTGTCTTTCAGGCTTGTTGCGATCACATTCATACATACACACATCCATCCATCTAACCATGGCTTGTTATTTTATCTGTAATCCAAGAAAGTCCTTCATGCGTCTAGCATCCTGCTTTTTCATAAATCATGTCCAACTTGGGGGCAATGCCCTTACAATCTAGATGATGGAAGTGGATTCTACATTACTGGTGATTCATTGGCAAAAACATTCAAAAATGTCTCGCAAAATACAAAAACATTCAAAAATGTCTCTCAAAATATCAAAAACATTCAAAAATATCTCGCAAAAATACCAAAAACATTCAAAATAATTCAAAATCCAAAAACATCGACAAAACCATTGAAAAATCACACAAAAACATGGCAACACCTTGTACATACTCATCCATGCAGATACCAAAACAAACATTGTGACAAACTACTCACACAATGACCATTTACCAAACAACCACACAATCCACATCAACAATCCAAAACTGTCTTTAAAACAAGGATGCATCCTTCCTTACCAAAACAAAGACAAGATGATGTTTTCTTTGACAAGAAAATTCTGTTAGGCTGTCAAATACTTGGTTGATTTGTGAGTACAATCGTTTGTTTATCTGTATCAGGATCTTGTAGCATTGTTTTGTATCATTTGCGCATTATTTCCGATGAAGTACTGGGGCATGTACTAATGGTGTCTACGTGGGAAGTTCACCAAGCTACATGATCTTATGCAAAATGCAGTCATAGATCATTACGGCTTGCTGACTACAGCGTATACCTCGACCATATGAGCATGAACCATTACCAAGGATCCATATTCTTTATTCTTTATGTATATACTGTTTGTTTGCAGGTACAATGCTCTTCCTTTGGTTCCTCCTCATCCAATTTGGATAAAGGTTTTTATTTCTTAGTACGGTATGCACTTGTCTCAGGATATGATCAGCCTAAGATCAAGGAGGACGATCCAAGTCATGCATGAATGGAGATAATCCTTGTCTGTTCCGCAAGCAATACTCAGGTCAACTTGATCCATTATATCAAGTTGCTTGTATTAACTTGCTATATAAAATCCATGTAAGAAATACTCTGGTCATCTTGAATCTTTATGTCAAGTTGATTGTATTTTCTTACAACATTTTAAAGCTCAATGATGAAAAATAAAGCACCATGGATCGTCATTTCATCTCATCTGTATATATTGCATTTCGTTGCATTCCATCCATCCATACATTCATAATAGATGCATATCATTCATACATAGTAATGACAATGGATACTCTATTTTCCTCTTCTTCCATAGGAATGTAATAGGTCCTCCATTTCTTCTATTTAACATTGAACCCCTCCCCACCCTCCCCATCTCGATAATCAGCATCACATATCCTTCATCATTTCCCATCAACCCAATCAAGCCACGTTCATCACCATCCATCTCTAATAGGAGGGATTGTGTTTCCCATCCTCACTCATCCACACAATCAAGCAAGTTGCTCTGTCTACACAGATACATCGACTCCCACACACCTAGACTATCAACAGATACTCTGATCAAGTATCTTCGGGTCTCAACAGGTAATCGATCATGGTAATCCTAGACTACATCAGGCATTTATCATAATGACCTAGTCTCAACGGGGCTGCCATGATTCCCCACAACCATCCATCACACGCACATACTATCAATTGATTAGCCAATCAAACACAATCCAACAGACAATTACATCAATTGTCTACGTCTCAACGAGTATTTTGCTTCATATACCTTGACTTCATCGGGCAATTACATCAATTGTCTAAGTCACCATCAGGTCACTTTGATTCACTTACTCAGACTTTATCATGTCCAAGTGACCAACTGACATCAACTGTCACGCTTTGACTTGACGGGGGCAATTAAACCGATTGCACCAGATTGTCCAACCAATTTTGATCAATTGTATAGCATCAATCAAAACCCCACACTACATCTGCTATGTATCTCTTGCATGACCTCAGGGTACTCGCTGGCTTGTTGTTTCTTCATATTCACTCCATTTTCTCCCATTCTTTCATCATTAGTTCTAATTTCTTCTATTCTACCTCCCCTCCGCTTTGCATTATTTTTCGAGAGATCGCCCGATTTTTCAAAAAAAAAAAAATTCGGCCCATCCCTCAAGGGGGCATACCACCCATTAAATTTACATTTTATGGGGCATTTCTTCACACCTATTTTTCTTTCTTTGAAACGACGCGATAAACCGCACCGTCTCAAAGAGGGGCAAATGTAGTCACATAAATCTGTCCACTTAATTAAATGAATACTTAGTATTTATTTGATTATTTAACCATCAATTAATAATTAATTAAATTAATATTTAATTAATTCATCTTAACCCTATTCTCCTATTAATTAAATAAATTATTTAATTTATTTGATTTAATTCACTTAACCAAATTCAGACCATTAATTAAATAAATAAATCATATTTATTTAATTAAATCTTCTCTCACATTTAAATAAATTAATATTTATTTAAATCCCCCAAAATCCCACCTCTCACATTTAAATAAATAAATCATTTATTTAAATCACCTTTATCCTCCACCCACTTGTATTTGCCTACAAAAGCAAGTTGCACAATTATTTTAAATAAATAATTTATTTAAATCACCTTTATCCTCCACCCACTTGTATTTTCCTACAAAAGCAAGTTGCACAACTATTTTAAATAAATTATTTATTTAAAATCCTATTTATCCTCACCCACTTGAAACCTTTAATGGTTTCCCTTAAAGTAGTCAAACTTGATGGCTTTAAAGTCTTCAAACTTGATGGCTTCCTTCTATAGTCTTCTTAAGACTTTAATGGTTTTCCTTAAAGTCTTCAAGCCTTTAATGGTTTCCCTCAAAGTCTTCAAGCATTTTAATGCTTTATCTTCATTTTTCTCATTTAAATAAATTAATATTTATTTGAATATTTATCCAAATGCAAATTACACCATTTAATTGAAATAAATGATTTTATTTTAATTGAAAATACCAAAATTTCTCCCACTTGCATTTTCCTACAAAATCCACTTGTATGCCTAAACCCCTTCTAGATTCTTCTAAACCCTTCCTAATTAGCCTAATCCATCCCCTAAATATTGTCACATTCCTAAGCAAATTGGAGTCACTTCTCAAAGACTCCAAAGTCTTTGAAAAGCAATTAATGCTTTGTGTGTTCAACAAATTAACCCTCAAAGTCTTGGATAACCTTTGAAAGCTTTCAACCTTCAACCACTTAATCTCCAAAGTCTCCAATAACCATTAATGGTTAATTCAACCCTCCCACATGGTTAAAACATTTGTTTTGACTCAACCTCTACCCAACCCAAAGGTCTCCAAAGGTCTCATCAGGCCATTAATGCTTTGACCATGATTATCTCTTAATCATTTGCACAAAGGTTTATCCTTGCATTAACTCCTAATCCAGTGGGTAATCTTAATTTAGACTTGACCCTTACCTTCTAGATAACCATGAGGTCTTCTCAGGCCTTTAATGCCTCCAACCTCTTCTCTCAACCCAATCCTATGTTGAAACTTGTCACCATTTTATTGGTGCCAATTGTGCACATGGATCCCCAACTTTCAATCCTAACCCTTGTTAAGATTGCTCAATCTTAACCCTTCATTTCTCCATTTCTTCTATAAATAGAACCCTTCTCCTCAAGCAAAAAGAGAAGCATTTTAGAGTATTGTTGTTATACTGGCATTAGCATAGAGCTTTTTCATAGCATCACTATCTACTCTTGTATAGTATTTGCTTATCATATTCAACCATCTTGAATCTCCATATGGCATCCATGGCTAGTGCTAAAAGCTGAGAGCTACACTCATTTGGGACTTGGAGAGGAGAGGAACAAGGGAGGAGCAACTATGAGCATCTTGATTAGCTATTTCATTCTATGTTTATATGCTTTCTATTTCATGCTTAATATCTCTCTTGATATGCCTGTTTAGGATAATCTTTTGTTGCTAACACTAACGTTTGTTTCTTGTGCTCTTGTGTGTGTTGCCATCAAACAGATTTTCTAATCCTTTTTGCAGAGCATCACTATCCTCAGTCAAATGGTCACGCCGAATCATCCAATAAAATAATTGAACAAATTCTTCGCAAAACTGTGAATAAGCATGGTAAGGATTGGAGTACCAGCTAATCTATGCTCTTTGGGCCTACCGAACGAGTGTACGAATTGCTACAGGAACTACTCCTTATAATCTTGTTTATGGTGCTGACGCTATTATGCCTTTAGAGTTAGAGATTCCATCACTTAGGGTTTCTCTCAAAGGTATAGTAGATGATGACTCTTATAGAGAACAACGACTTCAACAGCTTGAGATGCTTGATGAACAGCGTATAAACGCTCTTGAGCATATTCAAGCGTATCACAAAACTCTACAACGAAGCTATAATGATAAGGTTATTCAACGTTCCTTCTCAGTAGGTGACTTAGTCCTCTATGAGAATCAGCGCAATGTGAATGCCTTACCTGCAGAAAAGGGAAAATTCAGTCCTAATTGGCTTGGACCATATATCGTTATTGAGGATTATGGATCAGGTGCTTACAAAATAGCGGATGTAGACGGTATGCCTCTTAAAGAACCTATAAATGCTATGCACTTGCGTAGATATTATGCTTAATTCTTCTTCTTTTCAGTTCTTCAACATTGGGTAATATGTTAGTATCTCCTAATTAGAGAAAAATAGAATTAAGTGTTATGATGTTTAATCTATATTGCTTCGTTCTTGACAAGCGTGGTTCCTTACTTCATAGTTTGTCTTGAATTCATTTATGTAAGTTGTAAAAGATTTACATTTCCATTATGCTAGCATATTATACAGTGTCTTTATGTGTTAAGTAGAATTGTATCATGTTGTGTTTAAGTTCAAAATTAAATCGCGTTAGTTATATGATTCTTAGACTTAATGCATATTTCTTCCCTATCATCAATGTAGTACTTGATTAAATATTTAATTAAGTCACACATGTATCAATTTAATCATGGAGCATTGAGAAATCAATCACATGGAAATTAAATTCTGAACATACATGTACATTTACCAAATGTATTAGATTTAATCAAAGCAAAATATACATTGTTTTAAGCATTAAAGATAACACATTTGAGACAAAAGAGAAGCATGTATATATACATATATATATGTGGATCGTATACAAATATAGGTCACTATACATCCAAAATGTGACCTCTCCTATATCATAAAATCATCTCCTATCCCTAGGACTAGTGGCTGGAGAGTGTCAACTGGACGCACCCTCCTGATCTGGCCGTGAAGGTGGACCCATGGGTGTGTAGCGCGATACAGACCGTGAGTGACTCCGAGAGGAACTCCTACGATCCCTATCCATAAGGATCGCGCGATAGGTGGTAGCCTCGGCCTGAGCTGCTGCTAGATCTCGCCGCGCCCGCTGAAGGTCCTCTGATAGGATTCTCTCTCTCTCCCTCCATATGTCTACCTGAACTTGGAATGGGGAAAACAAGTCCTCATGCCGACCCGCGTTCCCCTGAGGCCTATAGGCAATCTGTGAGGAACTGGGGATCTGTGCTATCATGGAAATGTCTGTCACTGCCTGCTGAATCAGGGAACGCCACTCCTGCACATTAGCTGTGGCAGTAGAATAGATTTTTGTATTATTACCATTCTATATCATCAAAACATTAATAATCAATTTAAACCTACTATACCTAGGTCTCCCTCGCGCCAGTAGGGATCATGATACGGTAGCATCTGTGATTGGGATCTACTAGGCTCCCCTCGCTCGACTAATCTGTGCACGATGGGTGTAGGCTAGATGGTACTAGGAACAGGTCTCCGTATCACCTCATGTTCCCCCTGTTGGGGAATAAGAGGAGGATCCAGAGCTATGGTATCATCCCCTGAATGGTGAGGAGCTGCATCTGACTCCTCCTCATCATCTCTATCCTCATCTGCATCCTCATCCTCATCTGCATCCTTGTTCTCCTCATCATCAGTTCTATCCTCCTCGTCCTCATCTCTATCTGTATCCTCCTCCTCCTCGGCGCTGGGCTAATCGCCTGTAGGTGGATCAAGATCTCCTGCCTCCTCATGACCCTCTCCCTCCTCTGGCTCCTCTGACCTAGATCCCTGGTCCTCATCTCGGTCTCCATGTCTCCATGGGCCTGGATGGCCTGTCGGGTGATCTGGTGGAAAGATAGGACCTAGATATGATCTCATAAACCATGAGACATACCTGCGCTGTGCTCCAGGCTTTGCAGAATAATCAGTGACTACATCCTAATCAGATCCCTCTATATCTGTAGTCTCGATGTCATCTATCGTCGGTCTCACTACTGCTCTAGGTCTGGGAAGGACCCGTGAGTGTCGAGTATAGATGGGCACATCGGCTGGAACACACTGCTCTAGCCCGAACTGCCTCCGTACTCGATCAAAGTAGAAAGGGACTATGATGTGTGAATATCATCCCTGCAGTAGGCGGTTCCTCTGTAAGCATGCTAACTGTCTCTCCATCCCATCCCATCTGTGCATCCGCAGGTAAGGTCTCCACACTGTCACCTCGGTTGTCAGTCTATCAAAAATCACTCTCCAATATAACAGATCTCCAAATCTCCACTCGCTGGTAAGTGGATAAGCAAACACCCTAGGTCGCTCACTAGCCGTACTCAGCGGAAAGCCAACAGGCCTGGTGCATGTGAAGTGCTCTAAAATCCATACCTGCAGAAGTGTGCATGTCATCAAACTGCAACCCTATCCAAATACATACTCCTCAAGGTCGTGATAGAGATGTGCAAGCATACTCCGACCCCAAGCATACACTCTCCTGTGTCTCTCCATCGCTCTGATGCACCATGTGAGACCCCCATGCATGTGTGTGCCTCGCCCATTAGGGCAGACGGCTAGTGCTATGATGGCGATCATAAGGCGTCTCAGAAGGGGTACCTCCCCTGTAGGATGTAAGAGCCAGCTGACCATGATGCGACCTCTCATCTCGCTCGGCATAACTCTCCCTATGCAATATACCTACTCTCTCTGATGATCCTCCGCTGACCGATCGGTCGCGTATGTAATAGTCGCTCCTTTGATAGGAAGACGAAGTATACGGTACACATCCTTGAGTGTAACCGTCAGCTCCCCTACTGGAAGATGAAATGTGCATGTGTCAGGATCTCATCGCTCCATCAATGCCATCAGCATCGCAGGATGGAACCGAATGGCTGGCATGAGGATCACATACCATAATCCTACTATCGACTGTGTGTCTCTCTCTGACTGAGTAAGCCGCGGAATTTGATCTCGCAAACTGCGAAGAATATGTCCCGTTGTATGCTCTCTCATGTATGGAAGGCCCTGCAACACAAAAACATAACCGTAATCAATACTCGATCATCAAAATCGCTCATGCAAACTGTCGAACATCGTATGCCAAGCCCTGATGGGGACCATGGCGCCCTGAGGGGACCATGGTGCCCTGGGGGACCAGGGCGCCCCACAGGGACCATGGCGCCCT